>NC_057803.1:504378719-504654569 GCF_018294505.1 Triticum aestivum
AGCCGCCGCCCTCTGCCGCATCCGCCTTGCGCCGCCGCTGCCGCACGCCGCGTAGCCACCCCGCGCCGCCTAGTGCCGCTGCCGTCGCCTCGCCGGAGTTCAACCTCGCCGCCACCGGTTTTCTCTCGAAAATCGCCAAACCACTGCGAACCGGTATAAACCCGAACCCGGTCCGATCCGGTTTTATTTGAAGTTCGTTTTAAAAAAAAAATCCTAGACTAGATCTGTTTTTTTAGGTTTTATTAAACAGCGAACGTCCACTATTTAGACCTTATAAGAGAACGTCCGCCTTTTAGTCTTTTTCTTTTTCTGTTATTTTCAGCCAGGGACCTAGTTGTGAATACTTTATTTACAGAATAGTCCCTATACTTCAAACGATCATTACTTTTGCTCGTTTATCCAAATCCAATAAAACCAACGCCCACGTCTTCGTTATGATCTCCTCTATCCAGTAATCCAACTCAAACATGTTTTTGAAAAGTTTAAAATTTGAATTAGATCAGATTTGAATTCAAACTTCGTTTGATCATAACTTGAGTTTCGTAGCTCCGTTTGAGTTGATTCTTTTTGCAAATCGAAGCTCTTGACCTAAACATTCTAATAAGGCCAAATTCACATAATTTTGGTACTGTTAGAAATTGTTTTATGTTGCAAGAGTTATTTGCTTGGTTTTGATGTTTTCCGAATTGTTTTCTTCGTTCTTCCCGATCTTTTGAGTGATTGCTTATGTGTGGTTACTACTGCTTGCTTACGATAGATTGACCGGAGTGTGACGAGTAGAAATATCAAGAGTTTTGAGTGCAAATCATCTTCATCAACATTGCAGGCAAGTTCACACTTTGATCATATACTCTTTCATACCCAGTTTTATGCATTAGTTCCAATCCTCAAACATTGCATGATTAGGATCTAATTAAATTGTGGGATGGGAAGTAGTTGAGGTAGTACCTATTACTTGTTTGCTATCAAACCCTTGGGAGTTATTATTACGTTATGCTTATAGTGCCATGCTATACTCGTAGATGTGGATTGGGTTTTGAGAGTATCCATGACAGATGTGAGATTGTTAATTAATGGTTTACTTAAGGTGGCAACTTAAACACACATCTGGGTGGATTGATGCACCTGGTTATTCCAGGATTGCCTGTCTAGGCACCTAGGTAGACCAGGATTGCCTGTTTTTTATGGACCGCCACCCAGGCTCAAAGGGATCATGAGATTATTCATACTAGAAACTTCCGTGTGCAGCCACAAGCTATTATGGGCTCTAGCATAGTTGATTAAGTCGTGTGAACTCTTATGGGCTCTAGCATAGTTGATTATGGGCTCAAGCTATTATTCTTACAATGGTAGACTAGCAGATGTAGGGGTTGTAGGTGGTATGGTCTACCCATCGTAAGGTGCAAACGCTTCTAAAAGACTATGTCTCGGTCATCCGTTTCTCAAACACCATGTAGTGCGAGAAATCCAACGGAGGAGATCGAGTCTTGTGGGGAAAAGTGCGCAAACCTCTGCAGAGTGTATAAACTAATCATGATTAGCCGTGTCCCCGGTTATGGACGTTTTGAGTATCTAGTACTTGGATTATCATGTGAATCTCATCATGTTACTTTAAATTAAGTTTGTTGGGTTTAATGATGTTACTTAATTGGGATTGAGAATGTTGTCAACCATTCTCAATGTTTAACAACCACCATGATAGTTAAATAAAATTTATTCCTTTGCAGTAGGGAAAAATTGGCTTTTTGCAAAAACCTTATAACCATAGAGCTTTTCTACCAGCCATATATGCATGTAGTGATAGCCATTGTTCATCATTTCTCTCTATGGTGTGAATTTGCCAGTACATTCAATGTACTGACCCTTTGTGGCTGCAACGTCTCATGTTGCAGGATTTCTTACGACGAGTAAGTGATACGTTAGGGTTACGATTTCTACACTCAACTTTGCCGTTGGTGTTGATGGGAATCCACCACCTTGTTACTTCCGCTATTTGGATTGAGGTAATAGTATTTACGTTACATATACATGTGGTTTACCTATGTTATAAATCCTCGAGTACTGTGTGTGTCAGCATACCGATCCAGGGATGACACTTAAGCACAGAGACTTGATCCATTCGGGTCTGGTCGCTACAAGATGGTATCAGAGCACATGTTGACTGTAGGACGTGACCCTAGAAACTGGCAAGCCCATAGCAAAGATTTTTCTCTACAACTTTCCCTTTCAAAAAGATCTTTTACCTCTCTTCTCTTCTGAGCTTATTCAAAAATTCCCTTTAGTGAGACCATACCCTTTTCCCCTTTTGACCACACGAAGATTCGACTGATGAAGACCACTCCAAGAAGTACAAGATATCGGACAACTAAGACCACTTCGGAATGAAGTGTATTTTCCGTGCATTTGAATAATGGAAACTACAACGGTTGAAGACCGAAGACAAGTAGAATTTGAAGGCTCTGAAGAATCCCTAGATTTGTATGACCTAGGAAGGCTACCCTTATGGAACTTGGCAAAATATGGAAGTTGTCAATACCCGAGATCAAGGTGTATCGGAGAAAGACCGGAACATGGAGCATTAGAACTCGAAGTTTTGTCAAGGAAAACCCTAAGGCAGGAGATATCAACTATGGAGAGATAGCTCTTGGCAATGACAAGAGCAGAAACATGACTATCGATGGTATTATCGCCCGTTGATGCTATTGTCACCATGCTGAGTTAAGGATACATTTCTTCAGAATGGATTTGATGGAAGAAGGCTGATGGAGCACCTATCAGTAAGGTGAAGTTTTAACCTTAGCCGGTGTATCACCAGGATCTGGAGTAGTACATCAAGAAGTTTAAGGTGGAGCTCCATGAAGCCGTATTAGACAAGGAAGGATTTCGTGAAGAACTCGGGAACCAGAAGCTGAAGTAGCCAAGCTGGAGGAGCAAAACCTAGAGATATCATAGATTCATCAGGAACTGAAGGACAGTAGGACCATGGTTCACGCGAAGGATGTTGAAACCAGAGGTTTGGAACGCAACTCCAGAATATTAAAGGACGTCACAAGAGACTTCGCGACAACGGAGTTGATCTGGCAAAAGAACTGGAGGAAGAGAAGCATGATCGGAAGAAGCCATTGGAGGCATGAACAAGGCTTGAAGAGTTTGGAGACGTTTAAGATTTATTGACCTTTAGAAGACCAAACCCCTGTTATATACCTACGTTAGATGCCACGTTTGTGAGTTGTCATTTGTTTGATGTTTTTCCGACAGCCACAATAAAAATCTGTCTTTTCAAAACTTTTGTTTGTATTGTGTGTATCCCTCTCTATCTCTCTTATCTCACCCCAAACCCATGGACCCAATAGAGGATGAATGAAGATGAGCTTATATTTTCTGTACCGATGAGTCAGTTGGAGACAGACCGATGGATTCAGAACATGGAAGATCACATGGAGAATAACCCTATAGTCCAAAAGGATATGACCCAGCATGCTCTTCAGTGCTTTGAAAGAGGTGCTGCTACTTGGTGGAGGATGTACCAAACCATCAATGGATGGCAAGGAGTAACCACATGGAAAGAATTTAAGTTGACTCTGCCAAAGTCTCGGCTTGTGTCCCAGAAGTTGAAGCCTTATGGAAAGGATATGAAGAAACCTTGTGCATGCAACATTTGTGGAGAAATAGGACACACCCATAAAGAACACAAGGATGAATGCCCTAATTGTGAAGGAAGTCACCCAGTTGAAGAATGCCCAATTAGGCAGATTACTTGTTTCTTGTGTGAAGGGACTACCCACTATCCTGCTCAGTGTCACATTTACCCCATGGTACAACGAACCATCCAGCAGAAGAAAGAAGTAATGAAAGGAGCCCTCATGGAAATTTTAGAAGAAGTTGTGTTGAAGGAAGAGATGGAGGACACGCCTAAAAAGACCCGAGTAAACCCTGCACTAAGTCTTGCTTTTCATGTGGAGAAGAAGGACACATCTCCCAAAATTGTTTGAATGGGGATTTAGTAGAATTCCCGACAGAGGAAGTAGAATATGACCCACAAGAAATAGAAGTCACGATCGGCATGGAAAGGTCCAGGAAGAGAAGCAGATTGGATTCTAGGAAGGACCTGAGTCATATCACCTGTTACAGGTGCAAGGAGTCAGGGCACTACCTCAACAATTGCCCAAAAAGGAAACCTCGATACTTGTCAGAAGTAATATGTTTTAGTTGTAATGGAGCAGGCACTTTGCCAGAGAATGCCCCAAAGAGAAGGAAACTTGTGCTAGATAGTTGAGTTTGCAACAAAAGAAATGGAGTAGTAGAAGTGAGAACATTTTATTTTATATTGAGGTGTTGAGTTGAGACATGTAATGGAAAAGTGAGAGATTTTAATCACTTGAGAATGAATAAAGTTAGCATCGTTGGTACTGATAGGGATTTTATGAGTTGTTACTCTATGAAGAAGGATTTTGATCATTTTTGAGGATAAGAGAAATATGGTCTATGGAAGATTTGTGCATTTTAAGGGTGGTAGTACCCTGTAAGAACCATTGACCCATGGAAAAGATAAGGATACTCCACTGAGTGGATTTCGGATAAAATGAATACGCGTTTTGTCTCGATATGTGTGATACCCCAAGAGTGTGTGGGATGAAGTTGGAGACCGTCAGTTGTTTGGACCAAATGTGATCAAGGAGTCAGAAGAGAATGTTAAGTTGATTTGAGATAGACTGAAGGTAGCCCAGTCTAGGCAGAAGAGTTATGCAGACTCAAAAACTCAAGGAGGTAGTCTATGAGATTGGAGACAGAGCATGTCTTCGTCCCCTCTGCGAGGAGTTAAACAATTTGTAGTTAAGGGAAAGTTAGCCCCAAGATTTTTAGGATCATACCGAGTTTTGGAGCGTATGGGAGAAGTGGCCAACAAGTTGGAGTCACCCGAAGGACTGTCAAGAGCTCATGATGTGTTTCACATTTCCCAGTTGAAGAAGTGCCATGCAGAGATGGCCAATATTCCCATGTAAGGACGCTTGACCCTGGAAAGGATAATGATGTTCCACGAAGTGGAATATGGACTTCATAAGTATAAGTTTTTATCTCGGTATGAGGGATATCCCACGAGGATGAAGAGATAAATTACTATTGGATATAAAGGAGGTATGATGTCAGAAATATGGATCAATGGAAACTCCATGATGAGTCTGAGTAATCCTGTCCTAGTTTGGTGCAAATAGAAGGAAGGACGACAGTACAATTGGATGGATTTAAGAATACTAGGAAGTTGGAAGTTGGAATAATGATCAGTTGCCCGATGATAAGTTCAAGGACTATAAGTGATGAGATGGGCCATAACCCATAGGCCCCAGGACCTGCCAAGAAGCAAGCACATTCTTGCTGAAGGAAAAACCCTGGAGGAAGATACGACGTTTATCGGCAGACAATTTTATAGGAGTAACGCAAAACCTGAGAGTTGTGAAGGAACGATAGATGTTTGTTTGGCTTGCAGAATCAATGGATTATTCCGAACGCAGTTCGTGGACAAGAGAAATTCTGCAATGCTTGTGAGGATGACCGAGTGTTAGAATGTGAGATTCGCTAAACCGTATACAAGGTAATGATTTGGGTGCGGGATGGATTGATCACCATACCGACTTACTCTTATTATTCGCCTTGCTATATGGGATGGTAAATCTGAGTGACTTGCCTATAGTATAGAGATGACGATATTAAACCTTGTTAAACCTTAGAATGGTATAGCAAGTTTTCCCTTGTACAAGGCAGCTTTTGCCAACCGTAGGTTATACGGTGAAGATCAACCAGACCCATTTCCTACAGGAGAAACCATAAATGGTTGACCACCATGAGATATCGATAGTTGTTTAGTATTGGCACCAGACCCGTCAGCTAAGAAGACCCAGTCACAGAAGAACCTTACCAAGATGAAAGGATAACAGAATTGAGGAAAAGGTTATGCCATTACCGGAAGAGCCCAGAGAAAGGAATTATACTAAAGATCTGAGAAGACCGGCCCCGTCAAGAATAAGGATGGAGTATATGAGTTTTGATGGAACCGTAACAATGTTTCTAAGGGTGGTAGCACCCCAGACCCTTGTGATGATCGATGGAGACCCCCAAACCCTAACCTATTTCTTTCTAGCCTCTCCGAATCTCGAGGGCGAGATTCATTTTAAGGGTGGTAGGTTTGTAACATCCCAAAATTCTAAATTTTGGAATGTTATAATAAATAAATAGATTTGATTGATTGTTGATTGATTGAGTGAAATTCAAAACTTTTGAAAGTTAAATGAGAGGGAATAAAAGGACTTTCCCAAACTTTCACCTTTTTCTTTTGATCCCCGAGAATTCAAATTCTTTTCATCACAAAACCCTGGAGAGAAGATGACATGACTTCTTCCATTTATTTAAATGACAAGGGGTGTTGAAAACATTTGAATTTTATTTGGAAAATATTTCCAATTCTGAAACTTTATGCAACTCAATGATTTTCACGAGCGAAGATAAAATGACTTCTTCAAATTATATGAAATATGAGTTGGGAGTTTCAAAGAATTAAATTCAAAGTTCTTTTGAATTTATTTTCAATTTGGAGTTATTTGAGTTTTATTCAAATTATTTTTCTCCAAAAATAAAATATATGGAAAATAGGGTAAAATGATTCCCTACAATAGAAAATTGGAGAAAAATTAATTTGAAATCATTTTGGTATTTTTAAAATGATTTTATTGAGTTTTTATTAGACCAGTAGTACTCTTTGAATTATTTGAGTTATTCTGGATTTTATTTGGCATTAAAAAATGTTCATGTCGTAGAGAATCTTTTTCTGAAAATTTTGATATATTATATGCCTATATAATATTTTATTTATTTTGCTTTTATTATTTTTATTTGTCCGGAAATGTTTTTCTTAAAAAAAATCCCTTCGCCGACTGGGCCGGCCCAGCACCCAGCCAGGCCGCGGCCCAGCTCACGTGTCGTCCCCGATCGGGATTCCTCCCGAGTCCGCATCACCGCCGCCGCTCGCCGTGGAAGCTCCGGTCTCCTCTGCCCCTTCCCCACGCCACCTTGGAGCCGCCCCGCCCCCTATAAAAGCCGAGGCCCGGCCCCGCCTCGCCTCCTCTCGTTTCGCCGCCGCCCTCGCCTGCATCCCGCTGCGCCGCACCGCGCCGCAGATCGCCGCCGCCGCTGCTCCACCGCCGCCCCGCATAGCTCCGCCGCGCCACAACCGCCGCCCTCTGCCGCATCCGCCTTGCGCCGCCGCTGCTGCACGCCGCGTAGCCACCCCGTGCTGCCTCGTGCCGCTGCCGTCGCCTCGCCGGAGTCCAACCTCGCCGCCGCCGGTTTTCTCTCGAAAACCGCCAAACCACTGCGAACCGGTATAAACCCGAACCCGGTCCGATCCGGTTTTATTTGAAGTTCGTTTTTTTTTAAAAAAAAATCCTAGACTAGATCTGTTTTTTTAGGTTTTATTAAATAGCGAACGTCCACTATTTAGACCTTATAAGAGAACGTTCGCCTTTTAGTCTTTTTCTTTTTCTGTTATTTTCAGCCAGGGACCTAGTTGTGAATACTTTATTTACAGAATAGTCCCTATACTTCAAACGATCATTACTTTTGCTCGTTTATCCAAATCCAATAAAACCAACGCCCACGTCTTCGTTATGATCTCCTCTATCCAGTAATCCAACTCAAACATGTTTTTGAAAAGTTTAAAATTTGAATTAGATCAGATTTGAATTCAAACTTCGTTTGATCATAACTTGAGTTTCGTAGCTCCGTTTGAGTTGATTCTTTTTGCAAATCGAAGCTCTTGACCTAAACATTCTAATAAGGCCAAATTCACATAATTTTGGTACTGTTAGAAATTGTTTTATGTTGCAAGAGTTATTTGCTTGGTTTTGATGTTTTCCGAATTGTTTTCTTCGTTCTTCCCGATCTTTTGAGTGATTGCTTATGTGTGGTTACTACTGCTTGCTTACGATAGATTGACCGAAGTGTGACGAGTAGAACTGTGACACTCCAAAATTTTTATTTGGTTTTTATCAAAAACTTTGTGGTTTTGAGGAGAGATTTTTTTTAAGTGAAGCTCTATGAAAATTTGGGATTTTCATATCTTGGAACCACCATGACTTGGCATTTTTGCCCATGTGGTAAAACCCCTCCAAAACCTCCCCTACAACTTGTGATCAACCTAAATTCTCTATCCCAACTAATCCAAACTGGTTTTGGATTTTTATTCTAATTATTTTTCCCCTCAATTCAATTCTGAAAATTATTTGGAGCCTGAGAGTTTTTCAAAGCAAGTGCCCTATTGCATTTGAGTTTTGACCTCAAACCAATTCTCCTGGATTGTCCTTAGCATCCATAACCCAGAACCATCTTGATCCACTCCTCCTCTTTTCAAAATTTTCAAAATTCAGTCTCTGCAAGTTTGGACCAGATTTGCCAAATTTGGTGAAATTCATATCTACACTCCTCCAAAAATTCCACCAAAATTCAGGCACCTATTTGAGCAATGAGAAGCCACTCCACCAAAAATCAGCTCAAGGAAAAATCCCTACATGCCTGGATCATTCTGTCGAACACCTTGCATGCACTATTTTCCTTACACTTTCAGAAATTCAGTTAAATTCAGTTTTCAGTTTCGACAGTTTCAGTCACGCGGCCACAGTGCACTTGGCACGTTGCTCGCGGCCTCGTTTGCTTGTCCGAAGCTTCACACGCGCACTTGGCGCGACCCTGGCGTCGGTGGCGCCCTGGCCCGCCTGCGCCGGCGTGTCTTGCGGCGGCCGGCTCCCCGTAACGGCCGACAGGGAGGAGAACGGCGGCGCAACGCCGTTCGGCACCGCCCAAATCCTCTGGTGGCTCCGCGTGGCCTTCTCCGTGCCAGCGCACGCATGCGGCACCGTCGCCGTGGCGCAGCACGCACGGAGCGCGCTCTCTGCCGCCGACGGGCCCGCGCCACCCCGTTCCGTCGAGCTCGACCCAAACACCCAAACCCCGGCCAGTTTAGCACTAAAACGGACCCATTGAACCTCCGTGATGACGCTCGACTCCCTAACCACCCCGACCGAGCACTGCGCCACCGTAATCGCTCGCCGGAAATCTCCGTTCACGGCAACCGCCTCGGGCCGCCTATAAAAAGGGCCCCGAGCTCACCCTCGTGCACGCAGCATCACCACTCCTCACCAAAGCCCCGCCAGGCCACTGGGGGACCTCGAGGAGGTCTCCTTCCCCAGCTCCGGCCGCCCCGATCCGCCTCGGCCTCCAGCTCGATTCACTTCGGTGAGGCCACCTCCGGCGCCCAAACCTCGTCCGTAGCCCTCTCTTGCACCCACTAGTCTAACCCCCACCTCAATTTAATCTTTGCAGCCCTCTCCGACGAGCTCCATCCACGCCCGAACCACCGTCCGCCGGAGTTGAGACCGCCGTCGACGTGGTGCTCACCGGCGACCAACACCACCACCCACCGTTGCGGAAGGACACGGTGAGCACATTGGTAACCTCTGATCCCCATGCCTCGCCGTGGATCGCCGCCGGCGACCACAGCAGCTCTCGGGCGCCGACGAGCCTCGTCCCTCCCATTTGAAAATTTAAACATGACAAGTGCGACCCGCTGTCAGCCTCTCTGTCCTTTCTAAACGAAGCGTTATCTGAAAACGCCTACTGCCAAATGCGTTTTCTCTTCGGGCTGGCGTAGTCGCTACCGAAGCATTTTCTGTTTTTATAAACTAGCCCCTGGAAATCTTCTGTTTCATTACAGATAAGTCCCTGGACAAAAACCCTTATAACTTTTAATCAGAAAAGTATTTTTGATTGATTCTTTTTCTGTTCTCTTTAAAATTTTGTCTAGTTTTTTATCAGATTTATTTGAAAAATATTTGGTTTACCTTCTGTGCTCTCCTTGGTATTTACGTTAGCGCATATATTTTCTTTAAACCGTAGATACCGAAGGAGGTGACGGAGCCGCGAACTTCACCGAGCTAGGCTCCGACTACTCTGAACCAGGCAAGCATGTTCGAACTTTTGATATGATGAGTGTCTCGGCATGTTTTGCATTTAGTTAGTTTCATGGCATGTTGGTAAGCATACCGATGAACGTTATTTTATGTGATAATAAGGTGAGTGAGTTCAATGATCCATACGTGGATGAATGTGAATATGAATGGCCATGTGTTGGCATGAGGATGGGTACGATGGCAGTGTTGTAGCATGCCAGTCTTACGCCAGACTATGTGACTTCAGTGTCAAACCATATCGGTCCAGTACCTATCATTTCCTTCCTTGTACTACCACATGTTTTCCGCAAGGAATATGGTTTAGTAAGTTGCAAACCACTTTCATGGTACACACCAAAGAGGAGAGGCCGTGATGATGATTCCATGGCCCTGGATTAAAGCCAGTCATCCGGTCAGGGGGCATGGGTGTTTCCGGTTGGGACCGAGAGGGGGGCACCCCTTAGAGCGCGCGTATATAAATTTGATCCCATGCTATTCGAGATTGTGATCTCCCCGTCTCAAAAGTTTTTCTTGGACGATGACTAGGGTGATTCCTAGCATCGAGAGGTAGGATGGGTGTGTACCGGTTAGCTGTGTTTTCTTCCGAAATACCATAAACGGAACTAGTCCTTCGTGACTACGGAAATCCGTTGACTGTGGGAAAAATTTTGTACAAACTCTGCAGAGTCATATATTCCTCCAAATCATCTCTTCCATGTCAAGTTTCATTCCATCTTATCCTAATCAATTGTCAGCTTTGATGACAGAGACTCCGGTGAATCGCATGAGTGCTAAGTCCGATTGAATGATTATCCCTGTGGATGGACTAACCCGTTTATTCTCATGGATTGAATGTTTATTATGAGTATTGTTTACTGGTGAATTTAAAGCCCTTTCTGCGATGTCGCTCAGACGTCCGACTGTGGCATTTCTTTTAAAGCCCTTTCTGCGATGTCGCTCAGACGTCCGACTGTGGCATTTCTTTTAAAGCCCTTTCTGCGATGTCGCTCAGATGTCCGACTGTGGCATTTCTTTTAAAGCCCTTTCTGCGATGTCGCTCATTCGTCCGACTGTGGCATTTCTTTTAAAGCCCTTTCTGCGATGTCGCTCAGACGTCCGACTGTGGCATTTCATTTAAAGCCCTTTCTGCGATGTCGCTCAGACGTCTGACTGTGGCATTTCTTTTAAAGCCCTTTCTGCGATGTCGCTCAGACGTCCGACTGTGGCATTTCATTTAAAGCCCTTTCTGCGATGTCGCTCAGACATCCGACCGTGGCATTTCTTTTAAAGCCCTTTATGTGGTGTCGCTAAGATGCCCGGCTGTGGCATCATTTCCTTATTTTTATTTGTTCACCTTTCGAGGCGTCGCTTCAGACACCCGATCGGTCCTTATTTATGTTCTGTGGAATTTCAGGCGGACTACCGCCATTTCCCTTTTTACTTACCCGTTATGCCAAGTTTATTTATTGTGCATTAAGGAATTAATCATGTTGCATCCATGCACGCATTTGTTATATCTTACGTCTGAACTGTCTTGCGAGTACTTTCAAAGTACTCACTGGCTTGTTGATTTGGCCAGATGCTGACGAAGGCGATCTCATGGATGAAGAGTTCGATAGCGAGTCCGACACTTAGAGGAGTCCCAGTCAGTCTCGTGCGACCCTGGATTTGGCCACTGTTTTATATCTGCTTCCGCTACCAAATAAATTTATCGAGCCTCACCTCAACGTTCGATGAAATGATATTCTTAGAGTCTTGTATTTCCCTTCCCGCTGTGCTTTTCCACCACCAACCTATCCGTGAGTCAGTAGTATGTCTCCACACCACTGTGTCCTGTCCGCCATTATGTATGATTATTGGCGTGCTTGTAATAATTTGGTTGAGCGACCGCAGTTCAACCCTGTAATATATTTTATGCTACTGGCTTATTGTATCAAGAAATTGTCTACCAGTGAGGAGGATTTCTCTCATACTGGACTCAAAAGACTGGTTTATCAATAAATATTTTTATTGGAAAACCGGCCGTGACAAGCTTGGTACCAAAGCCAGGCTGACTGTAGGAAGCCACTAGGTGCGATCGCTAATTAGTTATTAGCATGACAGGGCTATTTTATGCTTTTGCAATTGTAGTCATTTTCTGTCAGTCGGCATAATCTGACCCTGCAGAATTTTGCCTACTTTTGTAGATGGCCGACGTCAGCTGCGAGTCTCAGACCTTCGCCAACGTGCCCGATGGGTTCGTCAAGCTTCTTTCTTCCATCGTTCAGGTCGCGATGGGGCCATCCGTGCGCCCAGTCTTCACACTCTACCAGCACCGAGTCAACGACAGTCTGACCATGCACCAGGCCGCGGTGCAGTTCAGGGGAGGGCGTGGTGAGTTACGCCGCTTCCGGTTCATGGGAAGAGCCATGCCTACGGAGAGGCATGCTATGCAGATGGCAGCCCGCGAGGCGATAGCTCGTCTCAGGGATGTCCTTCCCGTGATGAAGACTCGTCGTTACCGTTATCTTCCGTGCCATGTGCCTTACACCTGTCACTACGCATACTCCTGCCCCAGAGGAGAACGAGACGAGGCTTTTGAGATGCTCATTGAGTATCTCCGGGCCCTGGAGGAAGCCTTCGACAACCTGGTGGACGACTTCGTAGCTACCCGCATGGACTCAGTCCATGGCTGTGCTGCCAACAGGAGGGAGCTCCTACCCATTGCTCCGCCACCGACTTTTGTCTCGTCATCAGCATCTTTTATGCCTACTCGTCGCCTGCCTTCTACCGAAGAATTTAACCAAGTCATTGCACCCACTCCAGCGCGCACTACACCAACCTTCGCGCCCATTCCTGTACGTGTTGCTCCGCCCCTGGCAACCACTCCACCCGCTCTGCGCATCACTACACGTATGGAGCCCAATAGCGAGGAGGAAGTCGAGTCCCCAACCTCGCTACGCCTCGCCCTCGGCAGGGCAAGGGAGATCATCAACATCTCTGCCTAAGTACGCTTAGCTGCCGTGTATTGTACCACTTTGTAAGATATGTGCATAGGCTGTGAGAAGTAGCCTGTTTGCGCATCATGTAGGATCTGGAGAAGTGCACTAGCCTTAATAACATGTCGAGATTATGTACGCATATCCTGAGTGATGTACTGTATAATTACCGACCGCGTGTAAGATATGTAATGAGCAGTCCTTCTCCGTGCGCAAGTCGATTTGTTTTTCTTAAGTAAGCTTGGGTATTTAATAATATCTGCCAGCTTTATGCATTTATGGTTTTATTTTTGCGACTCTTTCCGCTTTTCTTAAGAGTTTTACAAAAATACTTTTCCCAGAGTGAAAAATGTCTCGTCCTTGGACACGTTCCATGCCAACTCCACCAGAGGAAATTCATGATACTCAACCCAACAATGAGTTCACTCAGGGACAGTCAAGCCAACAAGGCAGTGAATCGGCACTTTCACAAATGTGCCGCCTTTATGAACAGAGTCAGCAACAACATCGCGAGATGATGAACCAAGTCATCAACATGGGGAATCATCATGGACAGTATCAGCAACATTCCAAGTTATCTGAGCTACAGAAGACACGTCCTCAAACATTTTCTCACACTGACAAGCCTCTTGAAGCCGAGGACTGGCTTCAAGATATGGAGAGGAAATTAATTATTGCAAAGTGTTCAGATCTCGAGAAAGTACTATATGCTCCACACTATCTCACAGGAGCAGCCGCATCGTGGTGGGAGAATTTTCTGCACATGCATCCCAACGAAAATGACATAACCTGGGATGATTTCAAGGAAGGTTTCCGTGGTGCACATATTCCTAAGAGTATTATGAAAATCAAGAAGAGAGAATTTGATGACCTCAAACAAAGGAACATGACAGTGTCAGATTACAACAGTCAATTTACCCTATTATCCCGCTACGCCAATGAGGAGCGTATGACTGAAATCAAGAAGATGGAGAAATTCCTTGACGGTCTGGCACCCGCACTTAAATGCCAACTGGTCGTGCACACTTTTCCTGATTTTAAAACGCTGGTGGACAAGGCCATTACTCTGGAAAATGAGAGACGCAGTCTGGAAGATATCCGCAAGCGAAAAAGGGACCAGATTAATCACACTCGCAATCACCGAAGCAAGATAGATTTTAAAAAGGGTGGGACACCCAAATTCTCATCCAATGTCTCACGCCCAATCAAGAATTTTCATGCAAGGGACAAGGAATTCACCTATCGCCCCGGCGTTACTTGTTACGCTTGTGGAGAAGAAGGGCATTATGCCAAACAGTGCCCCAAGCCAAGGAACTCAACCCCAAAGCCGAACAACGGCGGCAATAATTCAGCGCCCAAACGAAACAATTTCAATCCCAACAATAACCACAGGAAGGGTCATCTGAACCACGTAACCAAAGAGGAGGCACAAAATGCTCCGGATATCGTACTCGGTACGTTTCCTGTCAACACAATACCTGCAATGGTTTTGTTTGATTCTGGAGCTTCTCACTCTTTCATCTCGAAAAGTTTTGCTTTGCAAAATAATTTTTCGATGCTTCCTTTGGAGAAATCCATAATAATCAAGTCCCCCGGGATTCAGCAATTTTCTCAGAATTACTGTCAGAATGTGGTCATTGAGTTTGAAGGATTGGAGTTTTACACAAATCTTATTGTATTGGAAAATAAAGGACTGGATGTCATCCTAGGGATGGATTGGCTAACCACCAATAAAGGTTTTATCGACTGTTTCAACAGGACCGTGATTCTCACACACCACCAAGGGAAGACAATAAGAGTATCAGCCAAGGAAGGAAAAAGACCCCGGCAACCGAGATTAAATAAGGTGGACGTTTCTGAGCTAAACAAGGTTCCAGTAGTGTGTGAATTTCCAGATGTATTCCCTGAAGAGCTGCCAGGCATGCCACCAGATCGAGAAATAGAATTCCGCATTGAGCTAGCACCAGGAACCACCCCCATATACAAGAAACCATAGAGAATGGCACCATCCGAGTTGATCGAATTGAAGAAGCAAATAAAGGAATTACTGGATAAAGGATACATTCGGGCCAGCTCCTCACCTTGGGGATCACCAATTTTATTTGCCAAGAAGAAGGATGGAACGCTGAGATTGTGTATCGACTATCGAGCACTTAACATGGTCACAGTCAAAAACAAATACCCGATGCCAAGGATAAACGATTTGTTTGATCAACTTGCTCAGGCCGAGGTATTCTCAAAAATTGACTTAAGGTCAGGATACCATCAATTGAAGGTACGAACGGAAGATATCCCCAAAACAGCCTTCACCTCCAGATATGGACTGTACGAGTTCACAGTGATGCCGTTTGGATTAACTAACGCCCCGACATATTTTGTTCACCTCATGAACAAAGTATTTATGAAGTTTATGGACAAATTCGTCGTAGTATTCATCGATGATATTCTGGTATACTCCAAAACACCAGAAGAGCACGCAGAACATCTCAGGATTGTACTAGGAGAGCTAAGGAAACACCAATTGTATGCCAAGTTCAGCAAGTGCGAATTTTGGCTAAGACAAGTAGGTTTTCTAGGCCACGTGCTGACTCAAGACGGTATAGCAGTGGACCCAGAGAAAGTCAAGGCCGTACTTGACTGGAAGTCACCAGCCAGCGTAACAGACATACGAAGTTTCTTGGGAATGGCAGGGTATTACCGCAGATTTATTGAAGGATTTTCCACCATATCCAAGCCTATGACACAGTTACTCAAGAAAGATAAGAAGTTTGAATGGACAGAAGCCTGCGAGAAAAGTTTCCAAGAGCTAAAGCGGAAATTAACAACAGCACCAGTATTAATTGTACCCGATATACACAAGAATTTTGAAGTATTTTGTGACGCATCCAGAAAGGGTCTCGGATGCGTGTTGATGCAAGAAGGCAAGGTTGTCGCCTACGCTTCAAGGCAACTTCGCAAACACGAGGAAAATTATCCCACTCATGATTTAGAAATGGCAGCAGTTATTCATGCACTCAAGGAATGGAGGCATTTTCTACTTGGGAATCGATGTGAGATATATACGGATCACAAAAGCCTCAAATACATTTTTACGCAGCCAGAACTAAATTTACGGCAACGCCGCTGGTTAGAATTGGTAAAGGATTACGATGTTGGTATCCATTACCATCCAGGGAAAGCAAACGTAGTGGCCGATGCCCTGAGTCGGAACCCCAGCTCCGACGGGAACTATCTACACAGCTTGAGGCCCGAATTCCATCAAGAATTTGTCAAGCTCAACTTGATAATGGTAGCAGAAGGCACCATATCAAACTTGGAAATACAACCACACCTTGTGGAGAAAATTAAAGAGGCTCAGTCCGGTCACCCCAGCATTGAAGGAATTAAAAGGAAGTTGAGTATGGGCAAGGCCTCGGAATTCGTCATAGACAATGAAGGAATATTATGGTACGGAGAAAGGCTATGCGTGCCAAACATAGAAGACCTTAAACAGCAAGTTTTAACTGAAGCACACACCACTCCATATTCGATCCACCCTGGAGGAACCAAAATGTATAAGGATATTCAAGAAAGATTTTGGTGGCATGGTATGAAGAGGGACATAGCCGCTTTCATTGCATGTTGCGACTCATGTCAACGCATAAAAGCTGAACATCAGAGACCAGCCGGACTACTGTAACCTAACAAAATACCTGAGTGGAAATGGGATGAAATAGGGATGGATTTTATTGTCGGATTACCTCGGTCACGACACGGGAATGATGCCATATGGGTCATCACTGACAGGTTGACCAAAGTAGCACACTTTATTCCAGTGAAGACAACCTACACCACTCAGAGGCTTGCCAGGATTTATCTTTCCCGCATAGTCTGTTTGCACGGTGTCTCGAAGACTATAATTTCCGACAGAGGCACTCAGTTCGTCTCAAGATTTTGGGAGCAATTACAACAGGCTCTGGGAACCCAACTAGCCTTCAGTACCGCATACCATCCACAGACTGATGGACAAACAGAACGCGTAAACCAGGTTTTAGAAGACATGCTGAGAGCATGTGTCCTCACCTATGGAACCAGTTGGGAGGACAGCCTGCCATATGCCGAGTTCGCATACAACAACAGTTACCAGGCCAGCCTGCAAATGGCTCCTTTCGAAGCCCTATACGGAAGGAGATGTCGTACCCCGTTAAATTGGTCAGAGACCGGAGACAGCCGCATCTTCGGACTAGATATGCTCAGAGAAGCCGAGGAAAAAGTCAAGCTAATCAGGGACTGACTTAAGACCGCTCAAAGTCGACAGAAAAGTTATTACGATCAGAAACATCGTAGGGTCAGCTTCGAACCCGGTGAATTCGTATACTTGAGAGTATCCCCGATGAGAGGATTGCAACGGTTTAAGATTAAAGGAAAATTAGCACCAAGATTCATTGGACCATTTTGCATAGTGGCACGAAGAGGCACTGTAGCCTACCAGCTAGACTTACCCGAAGACTTGTCCGACATTCACGACGTGTTCCACGTCTCTCAATTAAGGAAGTGCGTAAGCAACCCAGAGAAACAAGTATCTCATGAGAACATTGACATACAGCCAGACCTCACTTATCGAGAACGTCCCATAAGAATATTAGAGGAGTCTGAAAGGAGGACCCGACAGAAAACCATCAAGTTTTACAACGTCCAGTGGAGCAATCACACCGACAGTGAAGCAACTTGGGAAAGCGAGGATTTTCTTCGGACAGAGCATCCACAATTATTTAAGGATCAACTGAAATCTCGGGGACGAGATTTTTCCTAAGGGGGTAGGTGTTGTGACACTCCAAAAATTTTATTTGGTTTTTATCAAAAACTTTGTGGTTTTGAGGAGAGATTTTTTTTAAGTGAAGCTCTATGAAAATTTGGGATTTTCATATCTTGGAACCACCATGACTTGGCATTTTTGCCCATGTGGTAAAACCCCTCCAAAACCTCCCCTACAACTTGTGATCAACCTAAATTCTCTGTCCCAACTAATCCAAACTGGTTTTGGATTTTTATTCTAATTATTTTTCCCCTCAATTCAATTCTGAAAATTATTTGGAGCCTGAGAGTTTTTCAAAGCAAGTGCCCTATTGCATTTGAGTTTTGACCTCAAACTAATTCTCCTGGATTGTCCTTAGCATCCATAACCCAGAACCATCTTGATCCACTCCTCCTCTTTTCAAAATTTTCAAAATTCAGTCTCTGCAAGTTTGGACCAGATTTGCCAAATTTGGTGAAATTCATATCTACACTCCTCCAAAAATTCCACCAAAATTCAGGCAGCCTATTTGAGCAATGAGAAGCCACTCCACCAAAAATCAGCTCAAGGAAAAATCCCTACATGCCTGGATCATTCTGTCGAACACCTTGCATGCACTGTTTTCCTTACACTTTCAGAAATTCAGTTAAATTCAGTTTTCAGTTTCGACAGTTTCAGTCACGCGGCCACAGTGCACTTGGCACGTTGCTCGCGGCCTCGCTTGCTTGTCCGAAGCTTCACACGCGCACTTGGCGCGACCCTAGCGTTGGTGGCGCCCTGGCCCGCCTGCGCCGGCGTGTCTTGCGGCGGCCGGCTCCCCGTAACGACCGACAGGGAGGAGAACGGCGGCGCAACGCCGTTCGGCACCGCCCAAATCCTCTGGTGGCTCCGCATGGCCTTCTCCGTGCCAGCGCACGCATGCGGCACCGTCGCCGTGGCGCAGCATGCACGGAGCGCGCTCTCTGCCGCCGACGGGCCCGCGCCTCCCCGTTCCGTCGAGCTCGACCCAAACACCCAAACCCCGGCCAGTTTAGCACTAAAACGGACCCATTGAACCTCCGTGATGACGCTCGACTCCCTAACCACCCCGACCGAGCACTGCGCCACCGTAATCACTCGCCGGAAATCTCCGTTCACGGCAACCGCCTCGGGCCGCCTATAAAAAGGGCCCCGAGCTCACCCTCGTGCACGCAGCATCACCACTCCTCACCAAAGCCCCGCCAGGCCACTAGGGGGACCTCGAGGAGGTCTCCTTCCCCAGCTCCGGCCGCCCCGATCCGCCTCGGCCTCCAGCTCGATTCACTTCGGTGAGGCCACCTCCGGCGCCCAAACCTCGTCCGTAGCCCTCTCTTGCACCCACTAGTCTAACCCCCACCTCAATTTAATCTTTGCAGCCCTCTCCGACGAGCTCCATCCACGCCCGAACCACCGTCCGCCGGAGTTGAGACCGCCGTCGACGTGGTGCTCACCGGCGACCAACACCACCACCCACCGTTGCGGAAGGACACGGTGAGCACATTGGTAACCTCTGATCCCCATGCCTCGCCGTGGATCGCCGCCGGCGACCACAGCAGCTCTCGGGCGCCGACGAGCCTCGTCCCTCCCATTTGAAAATTTAAACATGACAAGTGGGACCCGCTGTCAGCCTCTCTGTCCTTTCTAAACGAAGCGTTATCTGAAAACGCCTACTGCCAAATGCGTTTTCTCTTCGGGCTGGCATAGTCGCTACCGAAGCGTTTTCTGTTTTTATAAACTAGCCCCTGGAAATCTTCTGTTTCATTACAGATAAGTCCCTGGACAAAAACCCTTATAACTTTTAATCAGAAAAGTATTTTTGATTGATTCTTTTTCTGTTCTCTTTAAAATTTTGTCTAGTTTTTTATCAGATTTATTTGAAAAATATTTGGTTTACCTTCTGTGCTCTCCTTGGTATTTACGTTAGCGCATATATTTTCTTTAAACCGTAGATACCGAAGGAGGTGACGGAGCCGCGAACTTCACCGAGCTAGGCTCCGACTACTCTGAACCAGGCAAGCATGTTCGAACTTTTGATATGATGAGTGTCTCGGCATGTTTTGCATTTAGTTAGTTTCATGGCATGTTGGTAAGCATACCGATGAACGTTATTTTATGTGATAATAAGGTGAGTGAGTTCAATGATCCATACGTGGATGAATGTGAATATGAATGGCCATGTGTTGGCATGAGGATGGGTACAATGGCAGTGTTGTAGCATGCCAGTCTTACGCCAGACTATGTGACTTCAGTGTCAAACCATATCGGTCCAGTACCTATCATTTCCTTCCTTGTACTACCACATGTTTTCCGCAAGGAATATGGTTTAGTAAGTTGCAAACCACTTTCATGGTACACACCAAAGAGGAGAGGCCGTGATGATGGTTCCATGGCCCTGGATTAAAGCCAGTCATCTGGTCAGGGGGCATGGGTGTTTCCGGTTGGGACCGAGAGGGGGGCACCCCTTAGAGCGCGCGTATATAAATTTGATCCCATGCTATTCGAGATTGTGATCTCCCCGTCTCAAAAGTTTTTCTTGGACGATGACTAGGGTGATTCCTAGCATCGAGAGGTAGGATGGGTGTGTACCGGTTAGCTGTGTTTTCTTCCGAAATACCATAAACGGAACTAGTCCTTCGTGACTACGGAAATCCGTTGACTGTGGGAAAAATTTTGTACAAACTCTGCAGAGTCATATATTCCTCCAAATCATCTCTTCCATGTCAAGTTTCGTTCCATCTTATCCTAATCAATTGTCAGCTTTGATGACAGAGACTCCGGTGAATCGCATGAGTGCTAAGTCCGATTGAATGATTATCCCTGTGGATGGACTAACCCATTTATTCTCATGGATTGAATGTTTATTATGAGTATTGTTTACTGGTGAATTTAAAGCCCTTTCTGCGATGTCGCTCAGACGTCCGACTGTGGCATTTCTTTTAAAGCCCTTTCTGCGATGTCGCTCAGACGTCCGACTGTGGCATTTCTTTTAAAGCCCTTTCTGCGATGTCGCTCAGACGTCCGACTGTGGCATTTCTTTTAAAGCCCTTTCTGCGATGTCGCTCAGACGTCCGACTGTGGCATTTCATTTAAAGCCCTTTCTGCGATGTCGCTCAGACATCCGACCGTGGCATTTCTTTTAAAGCCCTTTATGTGGTGTCGCTAAGATGCCCGACTGTGGCATCATTTCCTTATTTTTATTTGTTCACCTTTCGAGGCGTCGCTTCAGACACCCGATCGGTCCTTATTTATGTTCTGTGGAATTTCAGGCGGACTACCGCCGTTTCCCTTTTTACTTACCCGTTATGCCAAGTTTATTTATTGTGCATTAAGGAATTAATCATGTTGCATCCATGCACGCATTTGTTATATCTTACGTCTGAACTGTCTTGCGAGTACTTTCAAAGTACTCACTGGCTTGTTGATTTGGCCAGATGCTGACGAAGGCGATCTCATGGATGAAGAGTTCGATAGCGAGTCCGACACTTAGAGGAGTCCCAGTCAGTCTCGTGCGACCCTGGATTTGGCCACTGTTTTATATCCGCTTCCGCTACCAAATAAATTTATCGAGCCTCACCTCGACGTTCGATGAAATGATATTCTTAGAGTCTTGTATTTCCCTTCCCGCTGTGCTTTTCCACCACCAACCTATCCGTGAGTCAGTAGTATGTCTCCACACCACTGTGTCCTGTCCGCCATTATGTATGATTATTGGCGTGCTTGTAATAATTTGGTTGAGCGACCGCAGTTCAACCCTGTAATATATTTTATGCTACTGGCTTATTATATCAAGAAATTTTCTACCAGTGAGGAGGATTTCTCTCATACTGGACTCAAAAGACTGGTTTATCAATAAATATTTTTATTGGAAAACCGGCCGTGACAAGAACTATCAAGAGTTTTGAGTGCGAATCATCTTCATCAACATTGCAGGAAAGTTCACACTTTGATCATATCCTCTTTCATACCCAGTTTTATGCATTAGTTCCAATCCTCAAACATTGCATGATTAGGATCTAATTAAATTGTGGGATGGGAAGTAGTTGAGGTAGTACCTATTACCTGTTTGTTATCAAACCCTTGGGAGTTACTATTACGTTATGTTTATAGTGCCATGCTATGCTCGTAGACGTGGATTGGGTTTTGAGAGTATCCATGACAGATGTGAGATTGTTAATTAATGGTTTACTTAAGGTGGCAACTTAAACACACATCTGGGTGGATTGAGGCACCTGGTTATTCCAGGATTGCCTGTCTAGGCACCTGGGTAGACCAGGATTGCCTGTTTTTTATGGACCGCCACCCAAGCTCAAAGGGATCATGAGATTATTCATACTAGAAACTTTCGTGTGCAGCCACAAGCTATTATGGGCTCTAGCATAGTTGATTAAGTCGTGTGAACTCTTACAATGGTAGACTAGCAGATGTAGGGGTTGTAGGTGGTACGGTCTACCCATCGTAAGGTGCAAACTCTTCTGAAAGACTATGTCTCGGTCATCCGTTTCTCAAACACCATGTAGTGCGAGAAATCCAACGGAGGAGATCGAGTCTTGTGGGGAAAAGTGCGCAAACCTCTGCAGAGTGTATAAACTAATCATGATTAGCCGTGTCCCCGTTTATGGACGTTTTGAGTATCTAGTACTTGGATTATCATGTGAATCTCATCATGTTACTTTAAATTAAGTTTGTTGGGTTTAATGATGTTACTTAATTGGGATTGAGAATGTTGTCAAACATTCTCAATGTTTAACAACCACCATGATGGTTAAATAAAATTTATTCCTTTGCAGTAGGGAAAAATTGGCTTTTCACAAAAACCTTATAACCATAGAGCTTTTCCACCAGCCATATATGCATGTAGTGATAGCCATTGTTCATCATTTCTCTCTATGGTGTGAATTTGCCAGTACATTCGATGTACTGACCCTTTGTGGCTGCAACGTCTCATGTTGCAGGATTTCTTATGACGAGTAAGTGATACATTAGGGTTACGATTTCTACACTCAACTTTGCCGTTGGTGTTGATGGGAATCCACCACCTTGTTACTTCCGCTATTTGGATTGAGGTAATAGTATTTACGTTACATATACATGTGATTTACCTCTGTTATAAATCCTCGAGTACTGTGTGTGTCAGCATACCGATCCAGGGATGACACTTAAGCACAGAAACTTGATCCATTCGGGTCGGGTCGCTACATGTATGCAAATGAAAAACACATGACGACATGATATGAGATGCATGACACGCAAGCAAAGACATGGCAACGACAGTGAATAACTGGAAGACACCTGGCACATAGGTCTCGAGGTGTTACAACACTCCACCACTACGAGAGGATCTCGTCCCGAGATCTAGAATGGTACCGGAGGAACAACGGAAAAGAAAGAGAAGAGGTAAAACTAAGTTGCTCCTTTGACAAACGAGTGAAACCAAAGAACCTTGAAAAGGTTAAGCCATATCGAGGAAAGAATACAACGGAGATAAATGAAGTTGAAAGCACTCCGTTATCAAAGAGGAACAAGGAAGAACCACTTTGGGCAGCACTCCGGTTGAGAAGGGATGCAAGGCTTGATAAGATGAAAAGAACTTGAGACAAAAGGCACACCTCCGGTTAAATGGATAAGCACGAAAAGAACATGATCTTGACAAGAACAAGAAGAAGGTTTGAAGAGAGCAGCAACACAATGCCTCCGGGAGAAAGAAATAGGAGATAGATAATTGAAATAAAATAATGGAGAAGAAAATGCCAACTTCTGCCACAAAAGAGTTTGAAAAGGCTTCTTTAGGAGAAGGGTCGAATGGAGTTGTTGGAACACCAACAACGAAAAGAATACGCTTGATATGGTCTTATGGAATACATCTCAAATTTTGAGGTGACAACCAGCCACTTACAGGAAAAGAATTGGATTGATATGAACAAGGAGACGAGAAACTTATTTCCCCGGGAGGATAGATGAAGAAATTGGATCATTTATAACACCATAATTAGCAACAATCCTTAGGGAAAGTTTTAGGTGAAATATAACCCAAGATAATTCCAATGAAGAGATTGATGGATTTAAAATACCTCATTCTTAACAACATGTGAATCATGAAACATGAACTCAAATTATCAAGAATGACATAATACCACCTCCAATGATATGGAAGAAAGAATTGCACTCCGGATAGCAAGATGAAGAAAACTTGAGCTCCCTAGAAATGAATCTCGATGAAAACTTCAAGAAGGAATTAAATCCTTGATGAATCACCATGTCGAGCCTCCATGAAGAACTCCGGTAAACAAAGGAATGAAAAGAAAGAGAAACTGAAAACACAAGGTGAATCCTTGCAATGATTTAGATGGATCTTCGTGATAATTAGAGCTTGGAACTCCAGGAAAGAAAAGATGAAATGAATGAAACTGAGAATTTGATAAGCCTCCAGAATAAGGAATTAATCTCTTGGATGAAACAAGAATAAGAATTACATTATGCTTATCCTTCATCAATTAAATTGATGACAATGAACGGATTTGACATATTACTTATTCTCGTAGAAAAGATTAAGAGAGATATAACATAAACTTGGGAAGGTCTTCGACGAATCCACCGGTAGGATTGAGAACAGCAAATGAATTGATATGATAACAAGGTAAGAAGAATGTTGAATGAACCACCGTAAGAATTGAAATGACCGAAGGGAAGATAAAGAAACACCGGGAAGAATTAAGCAAATGAACGAAGATGCTTGAGAGAATTTAGATACATGAGAACGAAGAGATCACGAGCTGATAAGAGAATACTTGAATGATGCACCGGTGAGATTTGGGGAACGAGAGCTGAAAGCTGAGAATGAACAAGTCTTCTGAAATTATGGGCTCTGGATAATCGAACTGAAAATACCCTTGAATATCTCCTGATGGGTGAAAAGGATTCTCACAATCGAAAATAATTATGAGAGGATGGCAACAAGCTAGCACCATGAATCTTGAGAGAACAGATATGATTTGGAGGGAAAATCTTCTTCTGTTTTCAAAATCTGAGAATTATGACGGGGAACACCACCAAGAATTGTTTAGGCACTCTGGAAGAATCCAAAGCGAAGAGGTTGAGCCAACGATGAAAAGAATTTGAAAGATCTTAGAGGAGGACATTTTACTGATGGCAATTCATTCTTATGTCAAACTTCGAAAAGAATTTTAAGGATATCTCCGGGAGAATTAGAAGAGTCAGGTAAGATCCTAGAAAAGACCCGTGGGTTAGGGCCCACTCAAATGAAACACCGTTGAATGATTTAAAAGATAGATTGCGCTGGTTGAAATAAATGGCTTGAATGAGGTAACATCCTCAAAATAGCTTGAACGGATTAAGAGTGGAAACACGAATCTTCGAGATATCTTGAGCACTCCGGAACAATAGAATAGCGAGCGGTGAAAGATTATGAGGTGCACCGGCATGGAAAAAACATTGAAATGAGGAAAGGATATGATCCACACAGCTTGTCTTGGTTCCACCGGAGAAGAAAAAAATGAATAATGGTGAACTAGAAGCTCCGTTAATATCTTCATGAGCATCACCGGGTAAGAACATTGACGGAAAAGGAATGGAGAGACTTCACAAGAATAAAAGGATACTTGATTAAGACATCGGATTCCTTGAAGAAAAAGGGTGGGTGGGCGGGAAAACAAAGGCAACTTGGGGATGGATGAAACTAACACCGTTGAGAAGAACTGATACTTGATCTTGCGGATGTTGAAATGATCGGATCCACTTGAAGAGAAACACGCCGATTGAAAAGGATTGACAAGACAATCTCGATGATCAAGAAGGATTAGTATTCACATAGGAATATGAGAACACTAGTTAGACAAGGGATGGAATCAACATTTGACTTTGAAGCAACTCGAATACCACAACTCAAAGCAAAACAAAGGTTGGCTTGCGGAATAAGCCGGAACAAACATATGATAGAGATTTCGTCCGAAGTTTTCGTGGTGGGGCCTACACGGGCTCGATCGTACAACACCATCATGTACAAGGCAGTGCACATGACATATGAAGCGTCCCCGAGTCGGCATAGCCAAGGACTATTTAAGACACAACGAGACCACTGTAAAACCAACCGTGGATAGGCGGACCACTATACATCGAACCCCAATTTCATATCATACATCTGTCGAAAAGATATCCTAAGAGCTACTTGAATTCCCACTTATAAACTCCCAAAATTTTCCCGGTTATGCAACCAGGTGTTGGGGATACAGGGGAAGCATAATATCTCACCCAAAACTAGCAAATCCTACATCCAACTGTATCCATCCTTCAACACATAACCAAGAAACCTTCGGAAATCGTCTACCTCAACCTTCGAAAAGCATCCGTTATACGAGTTATGGCAATACTCCCGAACTCCCGCCCCAGTACTGGGTGGCGTCGAGGTTATCTCACCAACAACTACATAAAAGAGATTTTCGATGTCGGTGAAACTAATCTCAAGTATTCCAGAACTGCAACGATAAAATTGTGACGACAACACCTCGGAGCTCAACTCCCCGGGACACTGCCACAACCCCTAAATGTCAGGAGGCACCAAGAACAATGTTCTCGTCACAAAACCATCGGAACGATTCCAATATACCCACGTGATCCTAAATTTTTTTAGTGAAATTTGAGAAGAGAAGAGTCAAAACTCTACGTCAAGATGCCTTACCAGAGTGACGAAGGGACTGGGGAGTAAAAAGAATTCCCAACTGTCTGATATATATAATCGTAAATGACTCAAAACATTTTTCTAGACTCAACAATGCCAGCTATTCGATCAAGCAGGGGGCTCCTAAGGTCGGGGAAGGCTCTGATTACCAACTTGTAACGCCCTTGATGCGGCTATATCTCCCACATGTCGAAGCACGACTTAGAGGCATAACCGCATTGAAAGCAATGTCGCAAGTGAGGTAATCTTCACACAACCCATGTAATACATAAGGGAAAGAGATACATAGTTGGCTTACAATCACCACTTCACACAATTATATGAATAAAGCATTACATCAACAGATACAATCAAGGTCCGACTACGGAACCAAAATAAAAGAAGATTACCCCAAATGCTACACAGATCCCCGATCGTCCCCAACTGGGCTCCACTACTGATCAACTAGACGAAACAACACAAAGGACAAGATCTTCATCGAGCTTCTCCTTGAGCTTGGTTGCATCACCTGCTCAGACTCATCGGCACCTGCAAGCTGGTTTTGGAAGTATCTGTGAGTCACGGGGACTCATCAATATCACACCCTCGCGATCAAGACTATTTAAGATTATGGGAAGGGTAAAAGGTATGAGGTGGAGCTGCAGCAAGCGACTAGCATATATGGTGGCTACCTTACGCAAATGAGAGCGAGAAGAGAAGGCAAAGCACGTTCGAGAAAATATGATCAAGAAGTGATCCTATAACAACCTGCGTCAAACATAACTCCAACACCGTGTTCACTTCCCGGACGCCGCCGAGAAGAGACCATCACGGTAACACACGCGGTTGATGTATTTTAATTAAGGTCAACGTCAGGTTTTCTACAACCGGACATTAACAAATTCCCATCTGCCCGTAACCGTGGGCACGGCTTTCGAAAGTTCAAATCCCTGCAGGGGTGTCCCAACTTAGCCCATCACAAGCTCTCAAGGTCAACGAAGGATATTCCTTCTCCCAAGACAATCCGATCAGGCTCAGCATCCAGGTTACAAGACATTTCGACAATGGTAAAACAAGTCCAGCAAGACCACCCGATGCACCGACATCCCGATAGGAGCTGCACATATCTCGTTCTCTAGGCACACTGGATAAGCTAAGCGTACGGGAGCCAACATAACCCAAGTTGCCAAGGGACGGCCCCGCACGGTGCTCTGGTTGGACCAACACTTAGACAAGCACTGGCCCGGGGGTTTAAAAATAAAGATGACCCTCGGGATGCACGACTCCCAAGGGAAAAAAGGCTAGGTGGCGAATGGTAAAACCAAGGTTGGGCCTTGCTGGAGGAGTTTTATTCAAAGCGAACTGTCAAGGGGTTCCCATTATAACCCAACCGCGTAAGGAATGCAAAATCCAGGAACATAACACCGATATGACGGAAACTAGGGCGGCGAGAGTGGAACAAAACACCAGCCATAAGGCCGAGCCTTCCACCCTTTACCAAGTATATAGATGCATTAATTAAATAAGAGATATTGTGATATCCGAACAAGTAAACATGTTCCAACAAGGAACAACATCTCCATGTTCCAACAAGGAACAAACTTCAATCTTCACCTGCAACTAACAATGCTATAAGATGGGCTGAGCAAAGCAGTAACATAGCCAAACAACGGTTTGCTAGGACAAGGTGGGTTAGAGGCTTGGTTTAACAATATGGGAGGCATGATAAGCAAGTGGTAGGTATCACAGCATAGGCATAGCAAAAGAGCGAGCAACTAGCAAGCAAAGATAGAAGTGATTTCGAGGGTATGGTCATCTTGCCTGAAATCCCGCAAGGAAGAAGAAACGAGTCCATGAAGAAGACAAACGGACGTAGTCGAACTGGTCCTCACAAACGTGACGTTACCGGAACCAACCCGAAGAAGCAACACCGGAAAGAAGCACACAACATAGTAAACAACCAACACACGAACCTGGTATGATATGCGGGATGCGGTATGCGGTGCATATGCATGATTTGCAAAGGAAAGATTGAATCTGGCATCAACTTGGAAATCCAAGAGTGCCACTGGAAAGGTGAGGTGATGTCGGTTGAAATCGATATAAAGATTACCGGAATCGGATGCACGGTTTGGAAATGGCAAGCAAAACAAATATGGCACCGGTCTACGATAATCAGCGAGTAGCCATCTAAATGCATCAAGATCAATATGCTACAGCACTCAAACATAGCAACAAAATACATGGCAGGGATCCACTCATGATGCTTGACAAAATATGAACACTGAGCTAGGGCTAATTCATCCATTAACAGGTTCAAACAAGCATGGCAAAAGTGCAAATGATAACAGGTTTCAGACTTAGTGAAATAACATGTCAGGAATTTATCATCAGGAAGCACACTTTAGAGCATGAAAACTATATGCTACAGGAACATATCATGGCAAACCAAGGCATGGCATGAAGCTACTCAAAGCACTTAACAAAAGTCCCTTAGTGACCTTGAGCCAAAAGGGATCAGAAAATACAATTATAAGCATGTGAACATGACAAAAATATAAACAGATTCAGACTTAGTGAAAAACTGGAGCATGCAAATCAGTTAACGATTAGGCATGTTTACGAGCTCGATGCACTCACTACAGAGCATGGCATGACAAACTAAGCATACACCCATCAAGAATACATGGGATAGGAACTAGACATGGCAAGACCAACAACATAGCATGCACGGATCAATAGCAACATCCTCGGCAAAATCGCTAAACATGTCAACAATCTGCCAGGATCACTTTATAGCAAAAGTAGAGCTCGATTGACTCAAGCTAGGGTGCTCCATAAATGCAAACAAAGACATGGATGGATAGAGCACCACAATGTTAACAAAACATCCTTACTGATCATCCTTAAGAGAGGCACGGATCACTAGGAAACAACATGAACATATGACATAATGACAAAATCAGGACAAGGACTTAGTGAAATTCTAAGTCCCTGAAATCAACATTACCGATTACGCTACTTTGCAAGCTTGTGATAGTCACCACAAATATCACAAAAATACATGGCAAGCACCTCTGTAAAGATGGCATGGCATATGACAAAACACAAGTAGATCTCAGGATCATAGCATGCACACATTAATCATGGAAAAATGACAAATAGCTATTTGATGAAACAGATCCGGCAAATTACTCACATAACCCTCTTCCAAAAGCATTTCGGGCATCAAGATGAGCTCAAATGAAAATGATGCAATGAGATGAAATGATGTACTCGTCGAGGCGAACATTTTGATATGCTACACGCTCAAAACGGAGCTACGGATGCAAAGTTACAACATGATGAATAGAGGCATATGAATCTGGAAACTTCGGGGACTTGGTGGATTTATACCTCCGCGAAAAGTCAAACCGGGACGGGACGGTGCAGGACGGAGGGATCCGGGGACGCGGGACACCATTTGGATCGGGGGACGGTGCCGTTCATGGTCGGGACGATGCAGATCTGGAGGTCGAGGTCAACTCCGGCGGTGAGAAACTCCGGCGATCGCCGGAACGGCGGATCCGACCATGAGGTGCCGGGGCCAGCCGCGGTGGAGGTCGGGGAAGCACTTGGCGGCGGCGGGCGGCGCTTGCACCGACGATGAGGAGCATGACGGCCTCCGGCGAGGTGCAGGGACGATGGGGAGGTGAGGCGCGGTGGTCCGGCGAGCTGCTGCGCCCGCGACCAGTCGGGTGAAGGGCGACGGAGCTCTGCGGCGAGGAGGCGCGGGATCTGGGCGGCGGTGCTGGCGCGATGGGCTTCGGGAGCCGGCTGCAGGCTCCTAGGTCGGCAAAGTGGGCACGGGCGGGGCCAACGGGAGGCAGATATGTGGCGGCGGACGGCGGAGCGGACATGTCCGTCGGCGGGATAAATGTCCGGCGCGCGAGGAGAGGGAGGGGGCTAGGGTTAGACCGCGAAATTTGGAGAGGGGCACTTATATATATATGTAGAGGGAGCTAGGACAGTCCAAATGAGGTGCGGTTTTCGGCCACGCGATCGTGATCGAACGACCGAGATGATGAGGAGGTTTTGGTGGGTTTTGGGACACTTTGGAGGGGTGTTGGGTTGCAACACACACGAGGCCTTTTCGGTCCCTTGGATAACCGTTGGAGTATCAAACGAAGTCCAAATGGCACGAAACTTGACATGCGGTATACCGGTAGTAAACCAAGGCCGCATGACAAGTCTCGGTCCAATCCGGAAATGTTTAACACCCACACATGAAAAGAGGTAGAAAGGGACACCGGATGACATAGGAGCGCCGGATTACAAAACGGACAACGGGGAAAATGCTCGGATGCATGAGACGAACATGTATGCAAATGAAAAACACATGACGACATGATATGAGATGCATGACACGCAAGCAAAGACATGGCAATGATGGCGAATAACTGGAAGACACCTGGCACATAGGTCTCGGGGCGTTACAGTCATGTTGCCAAAACGTGTCAGCAGATTAGATTTGTGGAAATATTATTCTCTCTACGGTGGTATGTGGAACTTATTTTGCAGGGTTGGATACTATCCTTGTATTCAAATTCTTCCGTGGTGTATTCGGAGGAGGAACCCGCCTTGCAATGCCGAAGACAACACTGCGCGCCAGACTCATCGTCATTGAAGCCTGGTTCAAGGGCTACTGAGGGAGTCCTGGATTAGGGGGTCTCCGGACAGCCGGACTATATCATTTGGCCGGACTGTTAGACTATGAAGATACAAGATTGAAGACTTCGTCTCGTGTCCGGATGGGACTCTTCTTGGCGTGGAAGGCAAGCTAGGAAATACGGATATGTATATCTCCTTCTTTGTAACCGACCTTGTGTAACCCTAGCCCTTTCCGGTGTCTATATAAACTGGAGGGTTTTAGTCCGTAGGACAACATACAATCATACCATAGGCTAGCTTCTAGGGTTTAGCCTCTCTGATCTCGTGGTAGATCTACTCTTGTATTACCCATATCATCAATATTAATCAAGCAGGACATAGGGTTTTACCTCCATCAAGAGGGCCCGAACCTGGGTAAAACATCGTGTTCCCTGCCTCCTGTTACCATCCGCCTCAGACGCACAGTTCAGGACCCCTACCCGAGATCCGCCGGTTTTGACACCGACACCGGCCCATTTAAACTTTATGGGCCACTTTTGGGCCGGTCCATGTGTTAACATATCATAGGCGCATCTCGCCCATTGGATGAGTGACACCTGTGCCAACATGGAGCTGACACGTGTTTCCTACAGCCAATGATGATTTTACACGTGGAAAATCCCCATTGGTCCGGGCTGTTAACAGGTTATCGGATCCAAAACCGGACCCGATAGCTTAACGGTATTCCGTTACGGTGGATGCCACGTGTCGGTCACCCTTGACTAAAGCACTTATGTGACTCGTGATTTATCGTCATGGAAGTGGACACTTCTGTGATGATAATTTTGGTAATATCATGGAACACTTCTACGACAGCACAGGTATGACTATCTTGATTCTGTCATAAATTTGTCATGGATGTACATGCATGACATAAAACGTGACCTACTGTGACAAACATGTATCATTACGGAAGTGTATTTTTTGTAGTGTTTGGATCTCAATACAAAGTTCTCCTCGATCTTCTTGGAGATCTATTCGATGTAACTCTTTTTGCGGTGTGTTTGTCGAGATCCGATGAATTGTGGGTTTATGATCAAGTCTATATAAGAACAATATTTGATTCCTCTCTGAAATATTTTATGCATGATTGGTTATCTTTGCAAGTCTCTTCGAATTGTCAGTTTGGTTTGGCCTACTAGATCGATCTTTCTTGCAATGGGAGAATTGCTTAGCTTTGGGTTCAATCTTGTGGTGCTCGATCCTAGTGACAGAAAGGGAAATGACACGTATTGTATTGTTGCCATCAAGGATAAAAAGATGGGGTTTATATCATATTGCTTGAGTTTATCCCTCTACATCATGTCATCTTACCTAATGTGTTACTCTGTTCTTATGAACTTAATACTCTGGATGCATGCTGGATAGCGGTCGATGTGTGGAGTAATAGTAGTAGATGCAGGCAGGAGTCGGTCTACTTGTCACGAACGTGATTCCTATATACATGATCATGCCTAGATATTCTCATAATTATTCGCTTTTCTATCAATTGCTCGACAGTAATTTGTTCACCCGCCGTAATACTTATGCTATCTTGAGAGAAGCCACTAGTGAAACCTATGGCCCCCGGGTCTATTTTCCATCATATAAGTTTCCAATCTATTTTACTTTGCAATCTTTACTTTCAATCTATATCATAAAAACACCAAAAATATTTATCTTATCATTATTATCTCTATCAGATCTCACTCTCGTAAGTGACAGTGAAGGGATTGACAACCCCTTTATCGCGTTGGTTGCGAGGTTCTTATTTGTTTGTGTAGGTACGAGGGACTTGCGTGTGGCCTCCTATTGGATTGATACCTTGGTTCTCAAAAACTGAGGGAAATACTTACGCTACTTTGTTGCATCACCATTTCCTCTTCAAGGGAAAACCAACATAGTGCTCAAGAGGTAGCACTCATCAACCATTAGATCTGGGGCCAGCGGTCTAGTCCCGTTCTCACTGTTGGGAAAAAGTCTGTGTTGTGAAAGCTTTTGCAACAGAGCTCATGTTGGAGAAACATTTGCAACAGAGGATGTTTTGTAGGAAAACATTGTCTTCACCTTTTTTCAACATATATGATCTTGTGGAAAGGATTTTCACAACATGGATGATGTTGTAGAATTATTTTGCAATGAAAGATGATGTCATAGCAGCACTGTCGCCGTTTGTAACACCATTTTTTGTTGTAGAATCCCCTCTCTTCTCTTCCTCCATTGCGCCACCTCCGGGATTGTGGTGGTTGTTTGCACGTCGGCGCCAGGATACCGATGACTGTGATGGTGGATTGAGCTAGGCTGGCTGATCTCGATAGCCCCAGCCGGATGAGTGCGGCAGGTGGCGATGTGGCCATGATGAATGACGTGTGGTGGCTGGGTACGCCCTCGGCGCGACGCAGGGATGTGGCAGAGAGAGAGGGCGCGGGACGGCGGTAGCAACGTCGCCCCTCTCCCCAAGCTTGTAGTAGTTTGCAACAGCTATATTCGGCCATGGGTGCTCTCTTCTCATGCACGGTAGAGGATTTGGGTACGTGCTTGGGGATGTACATCCATAAAAGTGACCTGGAGGTAGGAGACGAGGTTAAGGGGAAAATATGTGGATGCGATCTTTTCATTTGAGATAAGACAATAAGAATATGATAGTGGTAGTGGGTCCTATGTGGTCACGTGTCACACAGTTGATGGATTAGGTGTGCAGCACAGTTCGTGTTCTAGAACCAGCCTCCGCAACAAGGGCCATGTTGCAAAGCTCATGCATATAATAAGAGTTGTTATGTGCCGCATGATTAAAGGTTAATGTGATGGTTGTGAAGGCGGTCGACGCACGCCAGCGATCCGCCGGATGATGCCAAGCATTTTCCATATAAATTGTTCATCATGGCCACATCCCTGTGTTTAATTTTATCAAAGAAATTCTAAAATCATTACCTGAACATCCGTAAATTTTTGCTCATTATGGCTTTCTCTTGGAGCCTTAACTGCTTGTTAGATTGTGGTATTGAAATAGAACAATATCGTAAATACATATGTTTTGACCAAAAATTCCTCTAGAATTTGTGTATCATCAATTCACCATTACAAGATTATACAAGACGTTAGTTGGCAACCAACAGAACCATTGAACGCAAACATACATCAATCGTACTCAAGGACATGTAAGTAAGGATGAACCGGTAAGAAGAAATGCAAGCAGTTCATGGAAGACTGGAAAGGGCTCGAGTATGGAGATTTTCAAAGTGATGGACCCATATCGAAGATATTGAACTTAAGTGAAAGAGTAATAGTTCTGTTTATTTTATAAGAGTGAGAGTTTAATTTTGTAACATCCAGTGGTCTAAGGGCTTCTACAACGCAGGCACTAACAACCAACGCTAGGATTGCTATCTCGGTAGTTACTCCCGATTCCCATCTGATCTCACGGATTACTCTTTTGTTGACTCAAAAGTAGGCATTGAAAGCTTCATCTTTTTTTCTGAAATAATAGGAGCCAATCGCTAGCTACAACGCTCGTTGGAGGAGCAGGCGCTAGCATTTCTATTTAGTGCTAGTAAGGGCCGTTCGGTGTCCCTCCGCTCCGCACCTTCGCTCCTGGAGCGGACGAAGTTGCAGTTATGTGGTACCCCGGCTCAGAGAAAACCGGAATGCCCCGTATTCCAGCCCAGAGATCAAGGTGAAGTCTTCTGGAATATGGCACTGCTTAGTATAGAACAAACCAGCTCTCTATTGCTGTTGGGGATCGTAGCAGAAATTTAAAATTTTCCACGCATCACCAAGATCAATCTATGGAGTAATCTAGCAACGAGGGGAAGGAGAGTGCATCTACATATCCTTGTAGATCGCTAAGCGGAAGCGTTGCAAGAATGCGGATGAAGGAGTCGTACTCGTAGCGATTCAGATCGCGGTTGATTCCGATCTAAGCATCGAACCACGGCGCCTCCGCGTTCAACACACGTGCAGCCTGGTGACGTCTCCTACGCCTTGATCCAGCAAGGGGAGAAGGAGAGGTTGGGGAAGACTCCATCCAGCAGCAGCACGACGGTGTGGTGGTCAAGGAGGAGCGTGGCAATCCTGCAGGGCTTCGCCAAGCACCACGAGAGAGGAGGAGGACTTGAGAGAGGGGGAGGGCTGTGCCAGAACTTCGTGTGTTGGGTTGCCCCTTTGCCTCCACTATATATAGGGGGAGAGGGAGGGCTGCGCCCCCACCTAGGGTTTCCACCCTAGGGGTGGCGGCAGCCCCAATCCCCATCTGGGGTGGTGGCCAAGTGGGGGGGGAGAGGGAGGCGCACCAGGCATGGGCCTTAGGGCCCATCTGCCCTTAGGGTTTCCCCCTCTTCTCTCTAGGCGCATGGGCCTTCGTGGGGAGGCGCCCCAGCCCACCTAGGGGCTGGTCCGTTCTCACACTTGGCCCATGTATGCCTCCGGGGCCCGTGGCCCCTCCCGGTGGACCCCGGACCCATCCGGTGGTCCCGGTACACTACCAGTGATGCCCGGAACACTTCCGGTGGCCAAAACCATACTTCCTATATATCAATCTTTACCTCCGGACCATTCCAGAACTCCTCGTGACGTCCGGGATCTCATCCGGGAGTCCGAACAACATTCGGTAACCACGTATATCTATTCCCTATAAACCTAGCGTCATCGAACCTTAAGTGTGTAGACCCTACGGGCTCGGGAGGCATGCAGACATGGCCGAGACAACTCTCCGCTCAATAACCAATAGCGGGATCTGGATACCCATGTTGGCTCCCACATGCTCCACGATGATCTCATCGGATGAACCACGATGTCAAGGATTCAATCAATCCCGTATACAATTCCCTTTGTCTATCAGTATGATACTTGCCCGAGATTCGATCGTTAGTATCCCCATACCTTGTTCAATCTCGTTACCGGCAAGTCTCTTTACTCGTTCCGTAACACATCATCCCGTGATCAACTCCTTGGTCACATTATGCACATTATGATGATGTCCTACCGAGTGGGCCCAGAGATACCTCTCCGTTTACACGGAGTGACAAATCCCAGTCTCGATTCGTGCCAACCCAATAGACACTTTCAGAGATACCTGTAGTGTACCTTTATAGCCACCCATTTACGTTGTGACGTTTGGCACACCCAAAGCACTCCTACGGTATCCGGGAGTTGCACAATCTCATGGTCTAAGGAAATGATACTTGACATTAGAAAAGCTTTAGCATACGAACTACACGATCTTGTGCTAGGCTTAGGATTGGGTCTTGTCCATCACATCATTCTCCTAATGATGTGATCCCATTATCAATGACATCCAATGTCCATGGTCAGGAAACCGTAACCATCTATTGATCAACGAGCTAGTCAACTAGAGGCTTACTAGGGACATGGTGTTGTCTATGTATCCACACATGTATCTGAGTTTCCTATCAATACAATTCTAGCATGGATAATAAACGATTATCATGAACAATGAAATATAATAATAATAACTTAATTTATTATTGCCTCTAGGGCATATTTCCAACAGTCTTCCACTTGCACTAGAGTCAATAATCTAGTTCACATCGCCATGTGATTAACACTCACAGGTCACATCGCCATGTGACCAACATCCAAGAGTCTACTAGACTCAATGATCTAGTTCACATCACTATGTGATATACACTCAAAGAGTTCTGGGTTTGATCATGTTATGCTTGTGAGAGTGGTTGTAGTCAACGGGTCTTGCCATATTCAGATCCCTATGTATTTCGCAAAACTTTATATCGTAGATGCTGCTACCACGTTCCACTTGGAGCTATTCCAAATTGTTGCTCCATTATATGTATCCGGTATATCTACTCAGAGCTATCCGGATAGGTGTTAAGCTTGCATCGACGTAACTCTTTACGTCGAACTCTTTATCACCTCCATAACCGAGAAACATTTCCTTATTCCTCTAAGGACAATTTTGACTGCTATCTGGTGATCTGCTCCTAGATCACCTTTGTACCCTCTTGCCAGACATGTGGCAAGGCACACATCAGGTGTGGTACTCAGCATGGCATACCGTATAGAGCCTATGACAAAAGCATAGGGGACGCCCTTCGTCCTTCCTCTTTCTTCTGCCGTGGTCAATCTTTGAGTCTTACTCAACTTCACACTTTACAACTCAGGTAAGAACCCCTTCTTTGACTGATCTATTTTGAACTCCTTCAAAAACATGTCAAGGTGTGCGTTCTTTGAAAGTATCATCAGGCGTCTTGATCTATCTCTATAGATCTTGATGCCCAATATGTAAGCAGCTTTATCTAGGTCTTCCTTTGAAAATTACTCTTCAAACAACTGTTTATGCTTTCTAGAAATTCTACATTATTTCAGATCAACAATATGTCATCAACATATACTTATCATAAATGTTGTAGTGCTCCCACTCACTTTCTTGTAAATACAAGTTTCTAGCAAACATTGTATAAACCTAAAAGCCTTGATCGCTCCATTAAAGCATATATTCTGACTCCGAGATGCTTGCTCTAGTCCATAGAAGGATTGCTGGAGCTAGCATACCTTTTAGCATCCTTAGGATCGACAAAACCTTTTATTGTATCACATACAACTTTTCTTACGAAAACTGGTAAGAAAACTTGTTTTGACATCCATCTGTAAGATTTCATAATCGAAAAATACAGCTAATGCTAACATGATTCCGACGGACATCGCTACGGGTGAGAAATTCTCATCGTAGTCAACTCCTTGAACTTGTGAAAAGACTCTTTCCCACAAGTCGAGCTTCATAGATGGTAACATTACCGCCCACGTCCGTCTTCTTCTTAAAGATCCATTTATCTTAATGGCTTGCCGATCATCGAGCAAGTCCACCAAAGTCCATACTTTGTTCTGATACATGGATCCTATCTCGAATTTCATGGCTTCTAGCCATTTGTCGGAATACGGGCCCACCATCGCTTCTCCATAGCTCGTAGGTTCATTGTTGTCCAACAACATGATATCTGAGACAGGATTACCGTACCACTCAGGAGTAGTACATATCCTTGTCAACCTACGAGGTTCGATAGCAACTTGATCCGAAGCTTCATGATCACTATCACTAACTTCCTATTCAACAGACACAGGTGCCACAGAAAACATCCTTCTGTGTTGCATCACTCTCTGGTTGAAGTAAAGGTTCGACAACCTCATCAAGTTCTATCTTCCTCCCACTCAATTCTTTCGAGAGAAACTCCTTCTCGAGAAAGGACCCGTTCTTGGCGACAAACAATTTGCCCTCGGACCTGAGATAGAAGGTATACCCACCTGTCACCTTTGGGTATCCTATGAAGATGTGTTTGTCCGCTTTGGGTTCGAGCTTCTCCGGCTGAAGCCTTAAGCATCGCAGCCCCAAACATTAAGAAACAACAACTTTGGTTTCTTGCCAAACCAATGTTCATATGACGTCGTCTCAACGGACTTATATGGTGTCCTATCTAAAGTGAATGCAGCTGTCTCTAATGCATAACCTCAAAATAATAGCGGTAGATCGGTAAGAGACATCACAGATCGCACCATATCTCATAGTGTTCGATTACGATGTCCGGACACACCATTACCTTGTGGTGTTCCAGGTGGCTTCAACTGTGAAATAATTCCACAATGTCTTAAGTGATTGCCAAACTCATAACTTAGAAAATCCCCTTTTGATCAGATCGTAGGAACATGATCTTATTGTTATGATGATTCTTAACTTCACTCTGAAATCGCTTGAACTTTTCAAATGTTTCAGACTTGTGCTTCATTAAGTAGACATACCTATATCTACCCAAATTGTCAGTGAAGATGAGAAAATAGCGATATCCACCACACGCTTCAATTCTCATTGGATCACACGCATCAGCATGCATGATTTCCAACAAGTCACTTACCCGTTTCATTGTACCTCAAAACGGGGTCTTAGTCATCTTGCCCATGAGGCATGGCTCACATGTGTCAAGTGATTCAAAATCAAGTGACTCCAAACATCCATCGACATGGAGTTTCTTCATGCATCTTACACCAATTGGACCTAAGCGGCAGTGCCACGAGAAAGTGGTACTATCATTACTAACTCTACATCTTTTGGCGTGAACATGTGTATTACTACGACCGAGATTCAATGAACCATTCACATAGGGTGCATGACCATGAAAGGTATTATTCATGTAAACAGAATAACTATTATTCTCTAACTTAAATGAATAACCGTTGCAATGAACATGATCTAATCATATTCATGCTCAACGTAGACACCTGATAACATTTATCTAGGTTCAATACCAATCTCGAAGGTAGATGGAGCGTGCGATGGTGATCTCATCAACATTGGAAACACTTCCAACACACATCGTCACCTCGCTCTTAGCCAGTCTCCGTTTAGTCCGTAGCTTTTGCTTCAAGTCACCAATAATAGTAACTGAACCGGTATCCAATACCCAAGTGCTACCAGGAGTACTAGTGAGCTACACATTAATAACACGTATAAATTTTGTTGAAGTTGCCAGACTTCTTATCTACCATGCATTTGGGGTAATTCCGCTACCAGTGACCTTTCCCCTTACAATAGAAGCACTTAGTCTCAGGTTTGGGTTCAACCTTGGGTTCCTTCACTGGAGCGGCAACTGGTTTGCCATCCATGAAGTTTCCCTTCTAGACCTTTCCCTTCTTAAAACCAGTGGTCTTGTCAAACCATCAACACTTGATGCTCCTTCTTGATTTCTACCTTTTGCGGTCTTAAGCACCGCGAACAGCTCCGGGATCAACTCCATCCCTTGCATGTCATAGTTCATCACGAAGATCTAGTAGCTTAGTGATAGTGGCTAGAGAACTCTATCAATCACAATCTTATCTGGAAGTTTAACTCCCACTTGATTTAAGTTATTGTAGCACCCAGACATTCTGAGCACATGCTCACTAGTTGAGCTATTCTCCTCCATCTTGTTGGCAAAAGAACTTGTCAGAGGTCTCACACCTCTCAACACGGGCATGAGCCCGAAATCCCAATTTCAGCTCTTGGAACATCTCATATGTTCTATGGCGTTCAAAACGTCATTGGAATCCCGATTCTAAGCCGTAAAGCTATGGTGCACTAAACTATCAAGTAGTCATCAGGACGTGTCTGTCAGGTGTTCACAACATCCACAGACGACGTTGTAGGGGTTTGCACATCGAGCGGTGCATCAAAGACGTAAGCCTTCTGTGTAGCAGTGAGGACACTCGTCGGACTACGGACCTAGTCCGCATCATTGCTTACAATATCTTTCAACTTAACCTTTCTCTAGGAACGTATTGAAACAAGGAGCTACAACGTGAGCTATTTATCTACAACATATTTGCAAAGACAATTTAGACTATGTTCATGATAATTAAGTTCATCTAATCAAATTATTTAATGAACTCCCACTCAGATAGACATCCCTCTACTCATCTAAGTGAAACATGATCCGAGTCAACTAGGCCGTGTCCGATCATCACATGAGACGGACTAGTCAACATCGGTGAACATCTTCATGTTGATCGTATCTTCTATACGACTCATGCTCAACCTTTTGGTCTTCCGTGTTCCGAGGCCATGTCTGTACATGCTAGGCTCGTCAAGTCAACCTAAGTGTATTGCGTGTGTCCCGAGGCCATGTCTGTACATGCTAGGCTCGTCAACACCCGTTGTATTCGAACGTTAGAATCTATCACACCCGATCATCACGTGGTGCTTCGAAACGACGAACCTTCGCAACGGTGCACAGTTAGGGGGAACACTTTTCTTGAAATTTTAGTGAGGGATCATCTTATTTAAGCTATCATTGTTCTAAGCAAATAAGATGTAAAACATGATAAACATCACATGCAATCAAATAGTGACATGATATGGCCAATATCATTTTGCTCCTTTTGATCTCCATCTTCGGGGCTCCATGATCATCGTTGTCACCGACATGACACCATGATCTCCATCATCATGATCTCCATCATCGTGTCTTCTTGAAGTTGTCTCCTCATCTATTACTTCTACTACTATGGCTAACACTTTAGCAATAAAGTAAAGTAATTACATGACGTTTATGTTGACATGCAGGTCATAAATAAATTAAGACAACTCCTATGGCTCCTACCGGTTGTCATACTCATCGACATGCAAGTCGTGATTCCTATTACAAGAACATGATCAATCTCATACATCACATATATCATTCATCACATCCTTTTGGCCATATCACATCACAAGGCATATGCTGCAAAAACAAGTTAGAAATCCTCTAATTGTTGTTGCAAGTTTTTACGTGTCTGCTATAGGTTTCTAGCAAGAATGTTTCTACCTACGCGAAAACCACAACGTGATATGCCAATTTCTATTTACCCTTCATAGGGACCCTTTTGATCGAATCCGATCCGACTAAAGTGGGAGAGACAGACACCAGCTAGCCACCTTATGCAACTAGTGCATGTCAGTCGGTGGAACCAGTCTCACGTAAGAGTACGTGTAAGGTCGGTCCGGGCCGCTTCATCCCACGATGCCGCTGAATCAAGATAAGACTAGTAACGGCAAGTAAATTGACAAAATTAGCGCCCACAACTGCTTTGTGTTCTACTCGTGCATAGAAACTACGCATAGACCTAGCTCATGATGCCGATGTTGGGGATCGTAGCAAAAATTTAAAATTTTCTACGCATCACCAAGATCAATCTATGGAGTAATCTAGCAACGAGGGGAAGGAGAGTGCATCTACATACCCTTGTAGATCGCTAAGCGGAAGCGTTGCATGAACGCGGATGAAGGAGTCGTACTCGTAGCGATCCAGATCACGGTTGATACTGATCTAAGCGCCGAACGACGGCGCCTCCGCGTTCAACACATGTGTAGCCCGGTGACGTCTCCTACGCCTTGATCCAGCAAGGGGAGAAGGAGAGGTTTGGGAAGACTCCATCCAGCAGCAGCATGATGGTGTGGTGGTCAAGGAGGAGCGTGGCAATCCTGCAGGGCTTCGCCAAGCACCACGAGAGAGGAGGAGGACTTGAGAGAGGGGGAGGGCTGCGCCAGAACTTCGTGTGTTGGGTTGCCCCTTTGCCTCCACTATATATAGGGGGAGAGGGAGGGCTGTGCCCCCACCTAGGGTTTCCACCCTAGGGGTGGCGGCAGCCCCAATCCCCATCTGGGGTGGCGGCCAAGTGGGGGGGAGAGGGAGGCGCACCAGGCATGGGCCTTAGGGCCCATCTGCCCTTAGGGTTTGCCCCCTCTTCTCTCTAGGCGCATGGGCCTTGGTGGGGAGGCGCCCCAGCCCACCTAGGGGCTGGTCCCTTCTCACAGTTGGCCCATGTATGCCTCCGGGGCCCGTGGCCCCTCCCAGTGGACCCCCGGACCCCTCCGGTGGTCCCGGTACACTACCGGTGATGCCCGAAACACTTCTGGTGGACAAAACCATACTTCCTATATATCAATCTTTACCTCCGGACCATTCCGGAACTCCTTGTGACGTCCGGGATCTCATCCAAGACTCCGAACAACATTCGGTAACCACATATATCTATTCCCTATAACCCTAGCGTCATCGAACCTTAAGTGTGTAGACCCTACAGGCTCGGGAGTCATGCAGACATGGCCGAGACAACTCTCCGGTCAATAACCAATAGCGGGATCTGGATACCCATGTTGGCTCCCACATGCTCCACGATGATCTCATCGGATGAACCACGATGTCAAGGATTCAATCAATCCCGTGTACAATTCCCTTTGTCTATCGGTACGATACTTGCCCGAGATTCGATCGTCAGTATCCCCATACCTTGTTCAATCTCGTTACCGGCAAGTCTCTTTACTCGTTCCGTAACACATCATCCCGTGATCAACTCCTTGGTCACATTGTGCACATTATGATGATGTCCTACCGAGTGGGCCCAGAGATACCTCTCCGTTTACACAGAGTGAGAAATCCCAGTCTCGATTCGTGCCAACCCAACAGACACTTTCGGAGATACCTGTAGTGTACCTTTATAGCCACCCCGTTACGTTGTGACGTTTGGCACACCCAAAGCACTCCTACGGTATCCGGGAGTTGCACAATCTCATGGTCTAAGGAAATGATACTTGACATTAGAAAAGCTTTAGCATATGAACTACACGATCTTGTGCTAGGCTTAGGATTGGGTCTTGTCCATCACATCATTCTCCTAATGATGTGATCCCGTTATCAACGACATCCAATGTCCATGGTCAGGAAACCGTAACCATCTACTGATCAACGAGCTAGTCAACTAGAGGCTTACTAGGGACATGGTGTTGTCTATGTATCCACACATGTATTTGAGTTTCCTATCAATACAATTCTAGCATGGATAATAAACGATTATCATGAACAATGAAATATAATAATAATAACTTAATTTATTATTGCCTCTAGGGCATATTTCCAACAATTACAACACAAATATGGATACAAGGGTTTCGATATTACAATGAATAACATCGGCACGGTGACACTACATCAACCACGGTTGCTCTATACAAGTAGCATAACAACTTGAAGCAGCGGGACAACTACTGGCAGCGGAACAACGAACGGTGATGATGGACTCCAATCCACAGGGACTCTGGCTGGAACGTTTATCCTAGATCGCGAACACAGGAACAACACCAAACAAGCAAGCAATCTAGGCATGACCTGCAAACTGGCATGAAACGCCAGGTCAGTACATTGAATGTACTTGCAAGCTCACAATAACCAGAAGCATTCAAGACAGACAACAACATGGCAATTACAGGTTAAGTAGGAATTATCATGAGATAATCAGGATAACATGGCATGAACAATATGAACATAATATCGCTAGAACAATATGATCATGGCATGAACATATAAATCTGATGATACTAGCATGCAACATGCTGACACTATATGCACCATTTAATCTGTTCGGGTCACCTCATAACCATCACATGCATCACTTACCAACTTCAGATATTACACGATCATCTCAGGATCAAATCAAGCTTGGTATAAACAATACCGTAGTAATCATCAAATGACCACAAGGAGCTTGATCTTTACCCATGATTCTCGCACAACATCACGAATATCCAACAACTCAGTATCCTTGATACCACGGTGATCATTCCGGCGATCACAACCATGACCAACACTTGGTCTCAAACAGTGATCCTTCCGGCGATCACAACCACGACCAATACCTGGCCTCAAACGGTGATCCTTCCGGCGATCACAACCAACTTATCTCATCCTCGAACCGGGGTTGTTATTTAGCACATTATTATTATTACTGTTGACTCACAGTGTGACCGACACGAACGGGGCCCTTATCCACAGGCGTAGCTATCGATAGATTTGTATCCACACTACGGAACCCATGGCCTCACACTCACATTCGGGTGGACCAATGACGTTCCGACAAAACTGATCTATTGTCATGACACTCTCCCGGCCACTCCGACCCACTCCCAACTGGGCTAGTCCAGGGTGGCCCTGTGTCTACCAAATACACAACGACCACCGTCGTGGCCAAATGTCCCTCACGGGGACCGGATCCATAATAATAACAACAATGGGCACACAAGGTTATGTCTGCTTACCGGGCTAGGGTACCCCACGCCCATAACCTTCCCTAGTTGGAGGCACTAGTGAGAGGCACGATAATAGACCTAGTTAGGACCTTTCCATAAAGGTAAGCATGGTTGCACTGGTCAGTTCGATATGGTGGCACCATGACTCAGCCAACAGGTGTTCAAGTTCAATTTAATCCGGTTAAACTTGAATGCTAATATGCTGAGCCATGATAAAATAACATGATGCAATTACAATGCATGAGCATGATATCAACATAAACACGGGTGCAACATAACTATCCACCATATTAACAATGAATCATATCCAACTAAGCATCGCATACTGACTAGCAGGAACATCATAAGTACATACTTCTCCGAAACATAGCATGACCACTATCATTAACAATAAATATCATGCAAGAACATATCAATAATGCCATCATGCAAGCATTTAACCAACTGGATGCAATGGAACATGTATAACAACGGTACTCGGGACAGATGGCCGTCATGCACCGAAAACCATCACCAACATCAACATGTACTACTAGCAAGCATAAGAATATGAAAGGAATACTAGCAACTAGCAGGGCATGACAACCAGGTGCATAACCACATAGCAAGAAAGTAAGCACTAACCAAGAATCATTACTGAAACAACGATAACCATATTTTAAACAAGAAAACATTTAATAAATATTCAAGTTGAAAACCATGGCTACTGCATGACTATCATGCAAGTGGGTATTGTGGCTTGCCTGGGGTGACGGAGACTCCAGGAAGAAGTGCGGTGAAGCCACAGAACAAAACATCGGACGGTTCTTTCTCGGAGGGGGCTAATTAGAGGCAAGGGCAAAATGGTCATTTTCACTATGATAACACCGAGTGAAAATGTTACCAAAAGATAGAGCTTGATGATATGAAGAAGTGAGCATTGGTTTCACCTCAACCGGAGTTACGTTTGACAAGTTGTGAAGGTTGGAAGAACAGGGACTAATCTGTGAAAAAATTATCACCAACGGGTCCCTGAGTGGATAAGGCAGAAACAAATTTGAGAAAATATGCTTTCTGACTTAGAAAACGTACTTTTGGCCGAAGTAGAAACAAAATACGCTTTTAGAAAAGAGGAGACGTACTATCGGAAAGCCGTCTCCACTTGCCACGTGGGATGAGGTGCTTGGGCCACTGGCGTGTGGGGCCTAGGGGCAGGGGGGGCCAGCGCTCGTGTCATCTTCCTCCTCGTGCCTCTGTTCCCTCCTGGAACAGAGCGGAGGCAGGGGAGAGAAGTGGCGATGGGGCCGGCCGGCTCCGGTGACCTCCGGCCAAACCGAGCGCACCGGCGGGCTCGCAAGGATGCAGCGCCTCCGTTCAGAGGATAAGCGTCTCCCGGGGAGGCCCGTGGAGGAGGGGAGGTCGCGGCAACGGGAGGCGCCAGGAGCTTCCGGCGGCAGCGGCTCTCAGCGATGCAGGCTCTCCGGCGATGAACGGAGGTGGTGGGGAGGCTGGTAGAGGTGTGGGGAGTTTCATGGTGGAGACGGGAGAGAGGAAGGAGCTCCGGATGGGCTCGGTCGAGGTGGTGGCCGAGAGCAACGACGACGGTCAAGCTCCGGGAGGTGCGGCCAGAGGGACTCCGGTGATGATCTGGTGGTGTGGGGAGGCTCAGTGGGAGGGGGAGTCGGTGGACAGGTTAGGGAGGCGAGAGGAAGCTTGGCTTGGCCGGAATCATGCCGAGGCCGAGGCGGCCATGGTGGACGGCAACGAACTCCGGCGATATGAGGCGATTACAGAGATCAAATGAGGCGAGGGGGGATGGTTGAGGTGCGTAGGGACTCGGGGCACGCTTATATAGCCGAGGGAAAGGCTCTGGAGCTCACAAGCGAGCTCCCGACCAAGCTTTAATGGCGGGCAGAGGCAGGGCGTCGCACGGGCATGGCGTTTGCGACGCATTGATGGCGAACCACGATGAAGAACCGATGCAGAGCGACACAGTCGAGCTCGGGATATCTCCTGGACAAGGTTTGAGGTCGAGACGAGGAGGGAGGAGACGAGCATAGTGGCCGGAACAAGCCAGAGCACGCCTGCAGCCATGACGCAAGCGTGATTACCACGCGCAATGGCGCAAGCAGCGATCTTTGGCGTGGCCAACCATGTCCAGTGGATGGACCTTGGTGCCCCTAGTGAAAATGAGGAGATAAATCGGTCCAGGGGCAAAGAAGAGATTGGCACTTAGCTCCAAAAGTAAATCGGTAAGAAGGTGTTTGTAACTTGTTGTGGTTAAACCATCTTGGTAATGTGGTAAAGCGTTTGTCTGATGATGATAACATACTAAGGTGATGTTGATCACGAAAAATCAGACTAATAGGAGGAGTTTAGATGAGGGTTGCTGTAGAAAGTGCAATACTGGCCAGAATTGGGGATTTGGATGATGCACTCACATACTTGATCTCTGTGAGCTGAAATTTGGCAGAGAGGGGTTATATGATGATATGAAGCTTCTGTAGAAGTTTCATGCCATTTGGAAATACCAAAGTGTCACTTGCTTCACAAAGCTTCATTCTGGATAGAAACTTGGAAAAATTACCCAGGGAAATTGGATTAACCAATTGAGATAAAACTTGGTGGAGGGAGTTTATATAGGTAGAAGCATGTCCTGGTAAATTTTCAGCTCAATTTAAGTAATATAAAATATAGTTGCTTCACAAACTGAAAAACTTACCAGAAACTAAGATTTGGAGCTGGGCTCACATAGATGAGTTATATGAGCTCATATTTTGTGGAGAGTCATCATTTACCATAGTAAGGACCTTTAAAATTTTCAAATCATTTGGATATGCCTAGCTGGTACTTCCTTCACAATCACTTCCCTTAGACAAGACCTTTGAAAAATTACTCAGGAATATTTACTAGGCAAAGTGAGTTGAATTTTGGCATGTGCAAATGATATGGACATTAAAAGATGTCCAAGAAGTTTGGGTTCAAATGGGCAAAGATAAATAGCACTTGCTTCACAATGTGCCATTTAGGAGAATAGAAAATGAATTTATTAAGCATGATGGGAAACATGGCCAATGAAATATTTTGCCATAGGAAGATGTTACCCAAAAAATTTATGAGAATTATTTGGTAATTTTAGGATTGACATAAATATAGGTTGCTTCACAACCTAGGGTTTTGAGGGTTATTCATTTATCAGAAAAGGAATATTCCCAACAAAAGAATTTTGGATTAGGTCAAGGATGGAAATGACATGATCTTGGTAAGATAATGAGGGTGACAAGCCATTATAAAACCTAGGAAGACATGATCTTCCCAAGTTTCATAACCACATAGCCACGGAAAAGAAAAACAAAACTAGAAATCCAAGAAAATCAAAGGAAAAAAGAGAAGAGCAAAAATCCAGGCTGTTACAAACCTTCCCCCCTTAAAGAAATCTCGTTCTCAAGATTTGGTTGCTTAGGGTTAAATAATCTTTCTAACTTGAAGAAACCGTTTCCAACTCAGGTTTCTTTTATTCATAATATTTCCACTGAATTGGATCTTACTGTCTTGATCTGGGGGGGGGGGGTTGCTTTGTCGTATCTGACATTCGGACAAGACTTACCTTATATATTCCTGTTTATCCTCACTCAAAATTTTCTTTCATATCTGTTGGCTGAGTTGGGGTCCGAAAACATCTTCTGACATATGTGTCCTTCTCGATATTGACCCTTGCTGGAAATGTTATTCTTGTATCGAGTACCGAGAATATTCCATGGAGTTGGGGAACATATCTTCCCATGGAACAAAGAATCTCTTCTATCTAGGAATCGGTTTCCTCAAATATATGCATGCCTTCAGGGTTCAAAACAGTGATGTGGATCATACCTGTTTTGCTATCGGATTCTGACATGTTGCAGGAGTTTCTGACTTATCTTGACTGGCTTCACAGTCTTGAGTATCCAAGTGGTACCAAAGGTTTGACTGTCGCTTGTCGTGACTGGTAGAAAAATGCACCATCTCCTGATGATAAGATTTGCAGTCTTGACTGGCGGTGATCTTGGCAAAGAATCCCATGCACACAGGCTATTCTTTTAGTTGTTTCCCCTATGCGAGTGATAACAATCCTCAAAGTATATGTTTTCACACTGATTCTTCATTTTTGCCAGTATCTCCCTGGAATTAACAGTCTGTGCGATGCTCGATCACGGGTGTTGAGGTTAATATATTGAGCTGTCCATGAGTCTGACCGGACAGACTCGGGTATTCAATGCTGACAGTTCTGAGCATACTGTGGACTAAGCTGGTTGCCTCGCTATGAGGTCCTTAGCACAATGGAGTATACCTCTTAGGTGGATATTTGCTTGGGTTTTCCGTGGAATAAGACGGTCTTGGGTATCCACATTTTTCACATAATAACCGGCATACCTGTATTGTTGGTCTTGCTCTTTCATTATTACTTTCTTCATCTGGATCCTCAACTGAAAGAGCGGGGCCTTATATATATCCTTGATTATTTTCGCGGCCCTGAGTACTGTTACGTACAATATCTGGCAATCATACATTGGTTTAGTTCATGTTTTGAGCATTTGTATTTATTCGGCTCACGTGTGGTTATACAGATCTCAATACTGTTGTTGATTATGCTGGACAGTGACAGGGTTAATAACATCATATTGTTGGATGTGCGGGACTGATCTTGATAATCACTGCCAAGATTATTGTCTCAATGTTGTCTTTCCTTCAAGACTTGTTGATTATGGCATCACCCACTGGTTTTTGTTTCTTGAATAATCGGTGAGGTTGTCAGATGTGTACCGTGAATTCTTCCTTGTGCGAGAGAATTGCATGGACTTGGCAGCATACTGAATGAACTAATATCTGATTCTCGAGGCATACCTCTGACCGATTTTTGCTTCAGACCAACTGTTGCAGATATGCCACTTGGAAAACACTGCCATATGCTGATAATTTACAATTTAATTTCTTGTACTAGTGTCGTACTGAAGAAGATTGGGCATCTTGCGTTTGGAAACCACCGGGATATCGCGCTGAGGATGACTAGGTGGCTTATGCTCGAAGCCTTCGGTGGATATCTTGTTGAGGAAAAATAGGGTATCGTACCTCATAAGCTTCCACCCTTAAAGACTTTGCTAGGGAAGACTCGGTACCTTATGCCAGAAGCTTTTGCAGTATTTTATTGAGAAGGCTGAATATCTTGCATGGGAATCCATTCATACCCTATCAATGCAGACTGGGAACCTTATCTTTGTACACTTTGTCAATAAATTATGGAGAAGGACGGGATTGATTTTCTTGGTGGAATGACATATATATATGTATATATTTGTCAATCCGGCAGCTGATTATTCATATGGCAAGAATTTTCTGACTATCCTTGCTGAATTCTCCGTGCATTTGGACTGACTTCTGGGTTGCAATGTTTTAATTGTGACTTAGGGAACATTCAATCCTTGTGCATAGCCCATACCTTTGACTTGAAATGCACTGTTGATCCAATTTTGTCCTCTTTCTGATTTGCTCTTTGTTGCGATAAAGTGTATCCCTGATAGGTACTTGTTGCTAAAAGTCTGATCAAAATACAATTCGTATCCGGACAAATGTCTGCAATACAATGTTGTCGGCTGAAAACATCATTGTTTTTAACTGAATTTCTTGGTGTATATATGTACTGCTTACGGCTTCTTCTGATCCGGTGTCGGTCGAGGAGTAATTTCCATAAGGGGGTAACACCGAGGATTCAAAACAAATAAGCACGAGAAAACAATTTATTGCAACAAAGAACACAGAAAACAAGCTACAGGGGCACACAAGCATGATACTACAACGGATGCACAAACACTACATGAAGGATTACATCCTACGCTTGAGCAAACGCTCGCGAACTGATGATGAAGCTAAGGGAGTAGCGAGTGGAACCGCTGACTCTGAAACTCCGGATGGACGAGGTGAAGGAGTTGGAGAAGTTGGCGGAGACTGAGGTAAAGCGACACCAAGCAATCTCCTGGCCCGAATGACATCTTGGACTAACTCCAAAATAAGAAGACACTCGGCCGTCATGTAACGAGACATGCCGAGGATAGCCGGGTCATCTTGAGGGTTGACGGAGGGAAATTGGATTCGCCTAGGATTCTCGACGATGATGGGATAATATTTATAAGCACAGTTCTCTTGCACCATGCTCTCTTGATGACGAAGACCGGTGACTCCTACCATTGCGGCAAGTGGAACGACGCGCTCATGAGTAGCGCCGTAACCACCGTGGAAACTGTAGGTGCGCTTACCGACAGGAATCGGGGTTGACAGATGAACATGAGCAACATATTCCTGAATTCTTCCTCTAGCAGAAAACTGGAATACTTGATAATGAGGTGGATCTCCGAGGGGATAAATACTACGCCACATATCGCCAAGGAGGGCGGCAAAGCTGAGAGGTGCAGGAGTGGGACTAAACTTAATACGAACAGCACCGGGAGCTAAGGGAAGGGCACTGAACTCATGGAAGTTGACCGCCATCTACGCATCAAACAGGGGTTAATAGTAACTGAAATAAGACTATATGCAGCAAAAAATGCAACAACCAAATGCAGCAAGCAAGGGCAACAACCAGACCCTATACTACCGTTTTCTAACGTTCCAGCGGACTAGGACGCTCTACAGTCAGACCTGCTCTGATACCAAGCCTGTGGCACCCCGGCTTAGAGAAAACATGAACACCCTGCATTCCAGCCCAGAGATCGAGGTGAAGTCTTCTGGAATACGTCACTGCTTATTATAGAACAAACCAGCTCTCTATTGCAACACGAATATGAATACAAGGGTTCCAATATTACAATGAATAACATCCGCACGACAACACTATGCCAACCATGGTTGCTCTATACAAGCAGCATAACAACTTGAAGCAGCGGAACAACGAACGGTGATGATGGACTCCAATCCACAGGGACTCTGGCTGGAACGTTTATCCTAGCTCGCAAACACAGGAACAACACCAAACAAGCAAGCAATCCAGGCACAACCTGCAAACTGGTATGGCACGCCAGGTCAGTACATTGAATGTACTTGCAAGCTCACAATAACCAGAAGCATTCAAGACAAAAAACAACATGTCAATTATAGGTTAAGCAGGAATTATCATGAGATCATCAGGATAACATGGCATGAACAACATGAACATAATATCGCTAGAACAATATGATCATGGCATGAACATATAAATCTGATGATACTAGCATGCAACATGATGAAACTATATGCACCATTTAATCTGTTCGGGTTACCTCATAACCATCACATGCATCACTTACCAACTTCGGACATTGCACGATCATCTCAGGATCAAATCAAGCTTGGTATAAATAATACCGTAGTAATCGTCAAATGACCACAAGGAGCTTGATCTTTACCCATGATTCTCGCACAACATCACAAATATCCACAACACGGTATACTCGATACCACGGTGATCATTCTGACGATCACAACCATGACCAACACTTGGTCTCAAACAGTGATCCTTCCGGCGATCACAACCAGGACCTATACCTGGCCACAAACGGTGATCCTTCTGGCGATCACAACCAACTTATCTCATCCTCGAACCAGAGTTGTTATTTAGCACATTATTATTATTACTGTTGACTCACAGTGTGATCGACACGAACTGGGCCCTTATCCGCGGGCGCGGCTATCGATAGATTTAATATACACTCTGTAGAGGTTAGTACACTGTAACCACACTACGGAACCCATGGCCTCGCACTCCCATTCGGATGGACCAACGGCGTTCCTACAAAACCGATCTATTGTCATGACACTCTCCCGGCCACTCCGACCCACTCCCAACTGGGCTAGTCCTGTGTGGCCCCGTGTCTACCAAAGACACAATGAACACCGTCGTGGCCAAACGTCCCTCATGGGGACCGGATCCATAATAATAACAACAACGGGCACACAAGGTTATGTCTGCTTACCGGGCCAGGATACCGCACGCCCATAACCTTCCCTAGTTGGTGGCACCGGCGAGAGGCACGCCAATAGACCTAGTTAGGACATTCCCATAAAGGTAAGTGTGGTTGCACTGGTCAGTTCGATATGGTGGCACCATGACTCAGCCAATAGGTGTTCAAGTTCAATATAATCCGGTAAAATTGAATGCAAATATGTTGAGCCATGATAAAATAACATGATGCAATTACAATGCATGAGCATGATATCAACATAAACACGGGTGCAACATAACTATCCACCATATCAACAATGAATCATATCCAACTAAAGCATGGCATACTGACTAGCATGAACATCATAAGCACATACTTCTCCGAAACATACCATGACCACTAGCATCAACAATAAATATCATGAAAGAAAATATCAACAATGCCATCATGCAAGCATTTAACCAACTGGATGCAATGGAACATGTATAACAACGGTACTCGGACAGATGGCCGTCATGCACCGAAAACCATCACCAACATCAACATGTAATACTAGAAAGCATAAGCATATGAAAGGAATACTAGCAACTAGCAGGGCATGACAACCAGGTGCATAACCACATAGCAAGAAAGTAAGCACTAACCAAGAATCATTACTGAAACAATGATAACCATATTTTAAACAAGCAAACATTTAATAAATATTCAAGTTGAAAACCATGGCTACTGCATGACTATCATGCAAGTGGCTATTGTGGCTTGCCTGGGGTGACGGAGACTCCAGGAAGACGTGTGGTGAAGCCGCGGAACAAAACGTCGGACGGTTCTTTCTCGGAGGGGACTGATTAGAGGCAAGGGCAAAATGGTCATTTTCACAGTGATAACACCTATTGAAAATGTTACCAAAAGATAGAGCTCGACGATACAAAGAAGTGAGCATTGGTTTCACCTCAATCGGAGTTACGGTTGAAAAGTTGTGAAGGTTGGAAGAACAGGGACTAATCTGTGAAAAATTTATCACCAACGGGTCCCTGAGTGGATAAGGCAGAAACAGATTTGAGGAAATACGCTTTCTGGCTTAGAAAATGTACTTCAGGCCGAATTAGAAATAGAATACGCTTTTAGAAAAGACGAGACGTACTCTGGGTAACCCGTGTCCACTTGCCACGTGGGATGAGGTGCCTGGGCCAATGGCATGTGGGGACCAGGGGCAGGGGGAGGGGCCAGCGCTCGTGTCATCTTCCTCCTCACGTCTCTGTTCCCTCCTGGAACAGAGCGGAGGCAGGGGAGAGAAGCAGCAATGAGGTCGGCCGGCTCCGGTGGCCTCCGGCCAAACCGAGCGCACCGGCGGGCTCGCAAGGATGTAGCGCCTCTGTTCAGAGGAGAAGCGGCTCCGGGGGAGGCGCGTGGAGGAGGGGAGGTCACGGCGACGGGAGGCGCCAAGAGCTTCGGGCGGCGGCTGCTCTCGGTGATGCAGGCTCTCCGGCGACGAGCGAAGGAGGTGAGGAGGCTGGTAGAGGTGTGGGGAACGTCGTGGTGAAGACGGGAGAGAGGAAGGAGCTCCGGATGGGCTCGGTCGAGGTGGTGGCCGAGAGCAACGGCGACAGACAAGCTCCAGGAGGCATGGCCAGAGGGGCTCCAGAGACGATCTGGTGGACAGGTCAGGGAGGCGAGAGGAAGCTTGGCTTGGCCGGAATCATGCCGAGGCCGAGGCGGCCATGGTGGACGATGACGACCTCCGGCGATATGAGGCGATTCCAGAGAGCAAATGAGGCGAGGGGGAGATGGCTGAGGTGCGAAGGGACTCGGGGCACGCTTATATAGTCGAGGGAAAGGCTCTGGAGCTCACAAGCGAGCTCCCGGCCAAGCTTTAATGGCAGGAAGAGGCAGGGCATGGCACGGGCATGGCGTTTGTGAGTCATTGATGGCGAACCACGACGAAGAACCGATGCAGGGAGACGCAGTCGAGCATGGGCGAGCTCCTGGGCAAGGTTTGAGGTCGAGACGAGGAGGGAGGAGATGAGTATAGTAGCCGGAACAAGCCAGAGCACGCCTGCAGCCATGACGCAAGCGTGATCACCACGCGCACTGGAGCAAGCAGCGCTCGTTGGCATGGCCAACCATGTCCAGTCGATGGACCTTGGTGCCGTCAGTCAAAATAAGGAAATAAATCGGTCCAGGGGCAAAGAAGAGATTTGCACTTAGCTCCAAAAGTAAATCAGTAAGAAGGTGTTTGTAACTTGCTGTGGTTAAACCAGCTTGGTAACATGGTAAAGAGTTTCTCCGATGATGATTACATACTAAGGTGATGCTGATCACCAAAAATCAGACTAATATAAGGAGTTTAGATGAGGGTTGCTGTAGAAAGTGCAATACTAGCCAGAATTGGGGATTTGGATGATGCACTCACATACTTGATCTCTGTGAGCTGAAATTTGGCAGAGAGGGGTTATATGATGATATGAAGTTGCTGTAAAAGTTTCATGCCATTTGGAAATACCAAAGTGGCACTTGCTTCCCAAAGCTTCATTCTGGACAGAAACTTGGAAAAATTACCCAGGGCAATTGGATTAACCAATTGATATAAAACTTGGTGGAGGGAGTTTATATAGGTAGAAGCATGTCCTGGTAAATGTTCAGCTCAATTGAAGCAATCTAAAATATAGTTTCTTCACAAACGGAAAATCTGACTAGAAACTAAGATTTGGAGCTGGGCTCACATACATGCGTTATATGAGCTCATATTTGGTTGAGAGTCATCATTTGACCATAGTAAGGACCTTGCAAGATTTCAACTCATTTGAATATGCCTAGCTGGTACTTCCTTCACAATCACTTCCCTTAGACAGGAACTGTGAAAAATTACTCAGAAATATTGACTAGGCAAAGTGAGTTGAATTTTTGCACGTGCCAATGATATGGACATTAAAAGATGTCCAAGAATTTTGGGTTCAAATGGGCAAAGATAAATAGCACTTTCTTCACAATGTGCCATTTAGGACAGAATAGAAAATGAATTTATTGAGCATGATGGGAAACATGGCCAATCAAATATTTTTCCATATTTGAGGAAGATATTATCCAAACAATTTATGAGAATTTTTTGGGAATTTTAGGATTGACAGAAATATAGGTTGCTTCACAACCTAGGGTTTTAAGGGTTATTCCTTTATCAGAAAAGGAATATTCCCAACAAAATAATTTTGGGTTAGGTCAAGGATGGAAATGAGATGATCTTGGGAAGATGATGAGGGTGACAAGCCACTATAAAACCTAGGAAGACAAGATCTTCCCAAGTTTCAGAACCACATAACCATGGAAAAGCAAAACAAAACCGGAAATCCAAGAAAATCAAAGGAAAAGAAGAGAAGATCAAAAATCCAGGCTGTTACAAGTTAGAAATCTCGGAGCGGGCAAAAAGGTGCTCCCAAGATCTGTGGATTTTAAGGAGCCGGTGGATTGACAAAAGGGCCCTAAATCGCGACCTGTGTTGTAGTACGAGATTCTAGGACCGGCGCTAACATAAGTTTGCAGAAAAAAATCTCTCTAGTGCCCTAACAAGCGCCTTGGCATTGGAGATGCCCTAATACAGAGATTCTTGGCAAAGTACCCCTTTTCATGGCAAATATAGGTTTCTATAACTCTGGAGAAAATGTTCTTAATTTATGAATAAAATGAGCGTACGTCCAAGAATTAGTTGCATACATATTGTACGGATTGGCATGATTCAGAAAACAAACTCTTGCCTCACCCTGGATTGCCATGTTTCTTGTGAACAAAAATGATACCTATCAAAGCAAACGAGTCAAGCTATAATAACTAATTTGGAACTGAAGCTATAACAACTAATTTGGAACTGAAACAATAAAAATAGATAACATAGCTTCCCATAGTGCACATGATCTTTTATGGCTATTTTCTGCCCAAGAACTGAAACAACATCATATAGCCATTGTATCCCCGTGAACTGAAACAACAAAAAAGCTTAAAATATAGAACTAAACATAAGAGAAAATACCTAAGAGATCACAATAAGAAAACTACCACACAATTTTATAAAAGGCAAGGTATCTACAAAGTGCCTCATCTCTGGCTGTGCTCTGCTCCGTGACAGGCTCTGTCTACATAGACTTCAATCAGTGACCATGCGTACGACGGAGGAGGAGCCGACAACTCGTCTCCTCGTCCAGCTCGTCATCATCTTCCTTTTTCACCTCTTATTCATAAGGCAATTCGACGATGCCTCTATTGCCTCGTCTCTAATAGCGGTCACAGGAGGCTAACAGATAATCAAACACTCGTGAGGCAATTCTAGATGCAGTTCTTCTTCATCTAGTACTGTTGGTTTCCCAATCCGTCCCGACCTTGCCGGGCCCAGCGGACGTTTCCACCGGGGTAGTCAGACCGCCATAGTACGCATCATGGGGAGCATGTCGGCAGCCGACTGTGGCGGCGGTGGCGGCAAGCCCTACATCTGAGGCGGGGGAGACTCTTGCTACTACGCCAAGTGACGCTCCTAGAGGTGTGTCGGGGAAACACCGAGTTGCGTCCACATGATATGGAGGCCGCCTGGGTAGAGAGATGAACCCTAAGCGTATGGTGGGATGAGGAAAGATGGGTAGGTCACGGAAGAGAGGGGATGCGGGTGGTTTGGCTTTGGAAGAAAGAGGTGGCAGATCGCGGGCTGCGGAAGTGAAAGTGGAGAACGTGGGCTTTACTTCCTCCGGTTTATGCACTGGTTTGGAACGTGGGCGTTTCTTTCAACGATTTTTTGCTGCATTGCTAGCATTAGCGATTTTCTTTCGAGCGAGGCGGGGGGATCGAATGAGGTGGTCGAACCACGAGGGGAGGTCGAACCATCATGACGTTCGATCCCCCTTTAATAGTAGAGACTATAAGTGCTGTTGCAAACCAATTCATATCTTATTCTTGCATTATATCTACTCTATTCCAGTTTTTCTATGGCAAAAACTCATCAAAGAAAACCATAGAATCATCAAAACAAGCACACAACACAAACAAAACAGAATTTGTCAAAAACAGAACAGTGTGTAGCAATCTGGATATTTCGAATACTTCTGTAACTCCAAAACTCTAAAAAATTAGGACGACCTAGACAATTTGTATATTAATCTTCTGCAAAAATAATTGGTATTTTATTGCTCTCTGGTTAAAATTGAGAATTGTTTTCGTGAGCGCACAAGTTTCTATTTTTTCAGCAAGATCAAACAACTATCACCCAAGAAGATCCTAAAGGCTTAACTTGGCACAAACACTAATTAAAACACAAAAAGCACAATCATAACAGTATAATAATTGTGCTAACACTCACGAACAGAAAGCAAAGAGCAAAAACAAATTTTATTCATTGGGTTGCCTCCCAACAAGCGCTATTGTTTCAGCCCCTAGCTAGGCATAAGGCAAGGATCTAAGTTTTGTCATATTTGTTTCGAGATCCATAAGATGCCCTCATGATTGATTCATATGGTGGCCTAATTCTTGTTCTAGGGAAGTGTTCCATACCCTTCCTCAAAGGAAATTGGAACTTAATATTGCCTTCTTTCATATCAATCACGGCACCGATAGTGCATAAAAACGGCCTCCCGAGAATAATTGGACAAGGCGGATTGCAATCAATATCAAGCACAATAAAATCTATGGGCACATAATTCCTATTTGCAAGAATAAGAACATCATTAATTCTTCCCATAGGCTTTTTAATAGTAGAATCCACCAAGTGCAAATTTAAAGAGCACTCTTCAATATCGGTAAGACAAAGCACATCACATAAAGATTTTGGAATTGTAGAAACACTAGCACCCAAGTCACACAAAGCAAAACACTCATAATTTTTAATCTTGACTTTGATAGTAGGTTCCCATTCATCATGCAATTTTCTAGGAATTGAAACTTCTAATTTCAACTTTTCTTCCAAATCTTTCATCATAGCATCAACAATATGTTTAGTAAAAGCTTTATGTTGTTCATAAGCATGGGGTGAATTTATCATGGATTGCAACAAAGAAATACAATCAATCAAAGAGCAAGTATCATAATTAAAGTCTTTGTAATCCAAAAGAGTCGGCACATCACTAGTTAAAGTTTTGACCTCACCAAACCCACTTTTATCAATTTTTTCAACAAGATTTTCACCCTCTGAATTATCGGGACGCCTTCTAGCTAAAGTTGACTCTTCTCCAGTCCCTTTATCATCAATATTAATATTACTAAACAAGGAATCAATAGAAGAAACACCAATCATTTTAAGATCTTCATCACTTTTATGAAAATAATCACTAGAAAACGCTTTTTCTAAAAATTCTCTTCTAGCACTAAGCATAGCGGTTCTTTTCTTACTTTCATCCATAGAAACATAAAGAGCTTTAATTGATTCCTCAACTTTAGGAAAAAAATCATCTTGAGATTTTCTACATCATGAGAAATTCTATCAACACTTCTAGACAAATTATCAATCTTATTCAACTTTTCTTCTATGGTAGTGTTGAAAACTTTTTGCGTGTTGATAAATTATTTAATTTCATTCTCAAGATCAGAGGTATTCCTATTATTATTATTATAAGAAGGATTTCCATAGGAATTACCATAGTTATTAGAGTAAATACTAGGAAAAGGCATATGATTAAAATTACCTCTATAAGCATTATTATTGAAATTGTTCCGCGAGATAAAATTCACATCTACGGCATCACTATTTTTCTCAATCAAAGTAGAAAAAAGAATATCATTGAAACCAATAGGATAAGTTTTACTAGCAACCAATTTCATAAGAGCATCAACTTTTTCACTCAAAGAAGAAATTTTTTCAACCGAATTAACTTTTTTACTAGTAGGAGCTTGGTCCTTCGGTATGCCATTGGAAATAATTTGCCATAATATTATCAAGAAATTTGGTAACTTCACCCAAAGTAATTTCAATAAAAGGACCACCTACGGAGGAATCTAAAAGATTACGAGAAACAAAATTCAACCCCGCATAAAAAATTTGTATGATCATCCAAAGATTTAACCCATGAGTTGGGAAATTACTTAGCATCATTTTCATCCTTTCCCAAGATTGTGCAACATGCTCATGTTCAAGTTGCTTGAAAATCATGATCTGGATTCTAAGGGAAATAATTTTTTCGAGCAGAAAATACTTAGTGATAAAAGAAACTTTGCACTTATTCCAAGAATAGGTACTATTGCGAGGCAAAGAAGAAAACCATTTTTTTGCAAAATCATGCAAAGAAAACAGAAACAATTTCATCTTCATAACATCATTGTACACATATTTTTTTTCTTTTGCATGTCGCATAATTGCACAAAGGTATTAAGATGGGATGCGACATCCACATTAGGAGTACCGGAAAATTGATCCTTCATAACAAGATTTAGCAAAACAGTATTAATATCACAACACTCCGCACTAGTGGCGGGAGGAGCAAGTGGAGTGCCAATAAAATCATTGTTGTTGGTATTTGAGAAATCACACAACTTGGTGTTCTCTTGAGTCATGGTGACTACGCAACAAGATTGCACCCAAAAACAGATCCGGCAAGAAAACGGTGAACGAAAAAGAGGGCGAATAAAACGACAAATTTTTGTGAAGTGAGGGAGATGAAAATGAGAGGCAAATGACAAATAATGTTAATTGCGAGGAGATGAGATTTTTGATTAGGAACCTGGTAGATGTAGATGATCCTCCCTGGCAACGACGCCATAAATTCCTTTTGATGTCTGCTAGAACTATGTCAGTATGTCCCTAAAGAGGAAGGGATGATGCAGCACAACGACGATAGGTATTTCCCTTAGTTATGAGACCAAGGTTACCGAACCAGTAGGAGAACCAAGCAACACTATGTAAACAACACCTGCACACAAATAACAAATACTCGCAACCCGACGTGTAAAAGGGTTGTCAATCCCTTTCGGGTAACGACACCAGAAAGTGGAAAACGGATGTGAGAGAGTTGTAAATATTGATAGATCGAACACCAAATAAAATAAATTGCAGCAAGGTATTTTTTATTTTGGTTTAATAGATCTGAAAATAAAAGGCAACTAAAATAGATCGCAAAGCCAAATAATATGAGAAAGAGACACCGGGGTCGTAGGTTTCACTAGTGGCTTCTCTTGAGAAAAATAGCAAACGGTGGGTAAACGAATTACTGTTGGGCAATTGATAGAACTTTAAATAATCATGATGATATCCAGTCAATGATCATTATATAGGTATCACGTCCAAGATTAGTAGACTGACTTCTGCCTGCATCTAATACTATTACTCCACACATCGACCACTATCCAGCATGCATCTAGTGTATTAAGTTCATGGAGAAATGGAGTAATACAATAAGAACGATGACATGATGTAGACAAGATCTATTTATGTAGAAATAGATCCTATCGTTTTATCCTTAATAGCAACAATACATACATGTCGGTTCCCCTTCTGTCACTACGATCAAGCACTGTAAGATCGAACCCACTACAAAGCACCTCTTCCCATTGCAAGATAAATAGATCGAGTTGGCCAAACAAAACCCAAATATCGAAGAAGAAATATGAGGCTATAAGCAATCATGTATATAAGAGATCAAAGAAACCCAAATAACTTTCATGGATAAAAAAAGATAGATTTGATCATAAACTCAAAGTTCATTGGATCCCAACAAACACACTGCAAAAGAATTACATCATATGGATCTCCAAGGGACCATTGTATTGAGAATCAAATGAGAGAGAGAGAGAGGAAGCCATCTAGCTACTAACTATGGACCCGAAGGTCTACAAAGAACTACTCACTCATCATCGGAGAGGCAGCAATGGAAGTGATGAACCCCTCCGTGATGGTGTCTAGATTGGATCAGGTGGTTCTGGACTCTACATTGTCTGGAATTGATTTTTGTCGACTCCCCTAGGGTTTCTAGAATATTAGGGTATTTATAGAGCAAAGAGGCAGTCCAGGGGGCACCCGAGGTGGGCACAACCCACCAGGGCGTGCCTGGCCCCCAGGCGTGCCTTGGTTGGTTGTTCTCCCCTCGGAGCACCCCCAGGCGCTTCTCCGGCCCATTGGATGTCTTCTGGTCCAAAAAATCCACAAAATGTATCACTGCGTTTGGACTCCGTTTGTTATTAATTTCCTGCGATGTAAAAAAACATGGAAAAAATAGCAACTGGCACATGGCACTATGTCAATAGGTTAGTACCAAAAATTGATATAAAATGATTATGAAACATCCAAGAATGATAATATAACATCATGCAACAATAAAAAATTATAGATACGTTGGAGACGTATCAGGCGTCTGGCCTTGTTTAAATAGGAGATTAAATAGACAGCGGATAGGAGGAGCTCGGCCAGCGTTGCATTTAATGTAGGCCCGGTCATGAAAGGACGTGTGTCCAGAGTGGGTTTCTCGGCTTCCACATGGGTTTCATGGAGGCGTTTGAATGCGGCAAGGAGACATTTTTAGCCGAGCATGCAGCGAGCGGCGCCCTCGACTCTGACGTACGACACCGCGCCATTCTCCCACTGACGTGTGGCCTCTTTGGGTACATGGCCTGCATGTTAGTGACCCAACACAGTCAGCGCACGGTAGAGGAGCTTTTGGTGGGCCAGGGCGGTCAGAAGCGGGCATTTCATAAACCGGTGATTGTTCATTGAGTGTGACGTCATCTATTTCATGTAGATAAGCCTACTATATAATGTAAGAGAATTTTAAAATTTTCATATATATGTTGATAGCCCGTTCGATACGTTGTGATTCATAAAGACCGCTATAAACAACAATGTTCTGCTTATCACATATAAGATTGATTAATACCCGTAACGATCCATGTCCTTAACAAAGGGTGCATGCACGTATAGGTTGAGCGTATGTCTTGCATCGTGAGTTGTGTGCATGCAGGCGTGCGAGTGTTGCATGCATGTGTATGTTTTAGTGTTGCATGCATATGTGCGTGCGTTTGTTCGTGAGTGCATGTGTACGTGTCAGTGTTGCACGCCTACATGCGTGCATGTGTTCGCGAGTGCATGTGTACGTGTCAGTGTTGCACGCCTGCATGTGTTCATGCGAGTGTTCTGTGCGTGCGTGTGTACGTTCGGGGTGAGGCTACACATCAGTCGACTGACTTTTTCATCTCTGGTCAGTCAATTTTCCAGCCATTGGATACGTAATTAAGGGCCCGCAGTTCATCTTCAACCTCCACCCCCCTGAGCCACCAGCCACCACCGGCCAAACTGCCGGCCCCCGCCGCTCGCGGCCGGCGGCGCTCCCGCGTCGCCTCGCCACCTCGCTCGCCCTGAAACCACTCCCCACCACCGGTCCACCGCCGCCCCGGCCATCCCTCTAGCCCCCCTCCCATGCAAAGCTTTTTATCCAGCGATCCCCATGCTACAGCCCAATCACCACCCCCACCGCCGGCGACTACCAACCAGAGGTCTCACGACTTCGAATGCCCACCGACAACTAATTTATTACCATTTATGTCTTTCATATACGCGATGACGGGTGGACCCTATGGTAATGTGCGCTGCTGATTGTGGACTATTTGACTGGTCAATTGATCATGTCATCAACAAATTACGAAGTTGTATGGTGAGGCACTGACCGTATGATCACCATAAAATGTATTTTATTAACACAATACAGACTCAAACTACCATTTTTTTCATATACGCGCTGACAAGTGGGCCCCACGATTACGACCAACGATGGTGCAACACTAGTTGCGCCATGTGGAATGTTTGACTGGTCAATTGATCGTGTCATCAACAAAATACGGAGTTGTACATGTGAGACAGTGACCGTATAATCACGGTATGTATTTTTTAACACGGTACAAACGCAAGCGCTCATATATACGCGCAAACACTCACCGCTCTAAGCGCATACACGCAGACCCTACCCTTATGAGCACCTTCGAGAGAGTGAGCCAGCATATGATCTTGAGATTTTACGAAGTCACCATAGGTGCCTCGTAGTCGAGGGGAACATCTCCTCCCCCTAAACGCACATCACCGGAAAATACTGAAATTAATCCAGGATAAATGTGAGCACTGGGACTTTACCCCTGGTGGGCTCGAGAAACCACTGCCCTCCTAACCATCCAACCATGGGTTGGTTAGCACCACAAAATGTATGTGGTGACCGTGATGAGCTTATTCTGAAGTCCAGTGACCATATCGTGCTTTCGTTTCAAATAAAATGACTGTAAGTGTCGTCAACAATACAATGTCCGTCAGTGTCATCAACAAAATATGGAGACGTATCACGGGCTAGATGCCGTATGATCACCACGAGAATGTATATAGTGCCCGTAATGAGCATATTCTGAAGTCTAGTGACCGTATAGTGCTTTCGCTTGAAATACATGTAACGCCCGTGATGCGGCTATATCTCCCAGTGTCGAGGCCCGACTTAGAGGCATAACCGCATTGTGGTTTTGTCGCAAGAAGGGTCATCTTCTCACAATCCCATGTAATGAACAAGAAAGGGATGAATAGAGTTGGCTTACAATCGCCACTTCACACAATACTTAAAAAAATCATACATCAACCAGAGTACAGTCATAGTCCGGCTACGGACAAACCAAAAGAAAAAAAGATAAACTCAACTGCTAGATCCACGATCGTCCCAACTGGGCACGACTACTGATCATCGGGAAAAGACACATACTAATGGCCAAGGTCCTCATCGAACTCCCACTTGAGCCCGGTTGCATCACCTGCATCGGTATCATCGGCACCTGCAGCTATTTTGGTAGTATCTATGAGTCACGAGGACTCAGCAATCTCAAAACCTGCGAGATCAAGACTACTTAAGCTTATGGGTAGGATGAGGTAATGGGGTGGAGTTGCATCAAGCACTAAGAAAATATGGTGGCTAACATACGCATACAAGAGTAAGATGAGAAACTACACAACGATCGTGAAACTAGACATGATCAAGAAGTGATCCTGAACTACTTACGTTCAAACATAACCCCACCGTGTTCACTTCCCGAACCTCATCGGAAAGAGACCATCACGGTTACACACATGGTTGGTGTATTTTAATTAAGTCAAGTGTCAAGTTCTCTACAACTGGATATTAGCAAATTCCCATCTGCCACATAATCGCGGGCACGACTCTCGAAAGTATAAACCCTATAGGGGTGTCCCAAGTTAGCCCATGACAAGCTCACGATCCGCAGAGACAATACTCCATCGCAGGACCCTCCGATCAGACTCGGAATCAAGGTGCACAAGATATTTCGACAATGGTAAAACTAGTCCAGCAAGACCTCTTGATGCACCGACCTAGCCTCATAGGAGTAGCGTGATCTCATTCTCAGGGTACACCGGATGAGCTATGCGTACAGGTGTATACCAAATACACCAGGTTGCCAAGGGGCGGCCCCGCACAGTGCTCTATCTTGGACCAACACTCATGTGGAGCACTGGCCCGGGGGTTGATTAAGTCCACGGGGTCCAGAAAGTCCCTATGCAGGTTTTAGTTGTGATTAGGCAAATGGTAAAACCAAGGTTGGGCCTTGCTGGAGAAGTTTTATTCAAAGCGAACTATCAAGAGGGGCCCATAAACCCTCATCGTGTTAGGGACGCAAAATCAAGGAACATAACACTGATATTACGGAAACTAAGGTGGCAAGAGTGGAACAAAACACCAAGCAAAATGCCTAGCCTTCCACCCTTTACCAAGTATATAGATGCATTAATTAAATAAGAGATATTGTGATATCCCAACATATCCATGTTCCAACATGGAACAACCTGCAAGGCACCTGCAACTAGCAACGTTATCAGAGGGGCTGAGCAAAAGCGGTAACTTAGCCAAACAACGATTTGCTAGGAAGGTGGGTCAGAGGCTTGACATGGCAATATGGGAGGCATGATAAACAAGTGGTAGGTAGCGTGACATAGCGATAGAGCGAACAAATAGCAAGCAAAGATAGAAGTGATATCAAGGGTATGGTCATCTTGCCTTCAATGTTCTCAGAGTTGTCGAAATCTTGATCCTCGTTAGCATACTCAACAGGTTCTTCATTCACGTACTCGTCTCCCCGCTCTACCCAAATTTAGAACACAAGCAATGGAACAACAATCAATCACGGTGCAATGCACAAGCAACATGATGCAATACATGGCATGATATGTAAGATATGATATGCAATGCATATGCGTGCTCCGTAAGGGAAAGAATGATCAAGGCATCAACTTGGCAAACCAAGTATGCCGCTGGAAAGGTGAGGTGATCTCGGTCAAAATCGATATAAGGATCACCGGAAACGGATGCACGGTTTGCAAATGACAAGCAAAACAAGGATGATGCAAACATGCAATTAACAGCATCATAGCACTTAGAATGCAACAAGAAACTATGCTACAGCAATCCAACATAGCAACAAAGCACATGGCAGTAAGGTACACATGAAGCTAATCATGGCAGGAACAGATTCATGATAGCAACTTTGCAAGCTCATGCCACTCACCACAAAGCATTTCATGGCATAAAAAGGTAACCAACAATAAGTAGACATATTCATGAAGCTAATCATGGCAATAGCAAGTTCATAGGGTGCATGGACCACTAGCAAAACACATGGCAAAACTGAATCTCATGATAACAGTCTGTCAGCAACAATATTTAGCAAAAGTAGAGCATCGTAATGAAAAGCTAGAGTACTCCATAATTGCAACCAGAGGCATGAATAGATAGAGAAATATCATATCTTCAAAACACTCTTACTGGACTATCTAGGATCTAATGGTAGCGACAAGTTTACATAGCATCAAAATGTAACAGGAAAAGGACTTAGCAAAGTAACTAAGTGTCTGAAATCAGCAACATTACATAGCCTACTTTGCATTCTTGTGCTAGTCACCATATAGCTCATAAAAAATACAAGGCTTGCACCATTGTAAATATGGAATGATGGAGATCATAAAACATGTAGACATCATGCTCATAGGACGCACACACAAAATGCAATGAAAATGAAAAAGCATCAAGTTCTGTTGAATTCCAATAGACAACATCATATAGCACTATTGCAACGAAGATTAGGGAATCAATCTGGACAGTAACATGCATTCAAATGACACTAACATGAAGAGCATCATGAGATGAACATTTTGATATATCATGCATGCAAAATGGAGCTACGGTCATGAAGATATGGCATGACGAACAGGGCATCACAATGTAAGAATTCTAGGACTTAGTGGAATTCGGGGTCAACCTTCTCAGATCCAGGGTTTTCGAGCACGGTTCCTGATGTTCACCGGACAAACTCGCCGGAGAGGAAGTAGACGGCGGCTGGAGCTCGGGGTTCGCCGGAGATGGCTCGGGGTGGCCGGATCCGGGCGACACCAGCAACGAAGGGGGCGGAGGAGGCAGCGCGGCGTCGGGGTGCTCCTGGCGGCGCGGGCGACATAGGCGCGCGGCGCCGGTGAAAGGGCAGGCGGCAGCGAAGGTCGACGGCGGTGAGGCGCGCGGCAGCGCGGAGGCGGTGGGTGCTACTTCTTGAGCACTTCGTTGGTTTTCCCCGAAGAGGAAGGGATGATGCAACAAAGTAGCGTAAGTATTTCCCTCAGCTTTTGAGAACCAAGGTATCAATCCAGTAGGAGGCTACACGCCAGTCCCTCGTACTTGCACAAAACAAACAAATCCTCGCAACCAACGCGATAAGGGGTTGTCACTCCCTACACGGCCACTTACGAGAGTGAGATCTGATAGATATGAAAAGATAATATTTTTGGTATTTTTCTAATAAAGATGCAAAGTAAAATAAAAGCAAAGTAAAAAAGCAAAGGAAATAACTAAGTATTGGGAGATTAATATGATGAAGATAGACCCAGGGGCCATAGGTTTAACTAGTGGCTTCTCTCGAGAGTATAAGTATTCTACGGTGGGTGAACAAATTACTTTTGAGCAATTGACAGAATTGAGCATAGTTATGAGAATATCTAGGTATGATCATGTATATAGGCATCACATCCGAGACAAGTAGACCGACTCCTGCCCGCATCTACTACTATTACTCCACTCATCGACCGCTATTCAGCATGCACTAGAGTATTAAGTTAATGAAAACAAAGTAACACCTTAAGCAAGATGACATGATGTAGAGGGATAAACTCATGCAATATGATGAAAACCCTATCTTGTTATCCTCAATGGCAACAATACAATACGTGCCTTGTTGCCCCTACTGTCACTGGGAAAGGACACAACAAGATTGAACCCAATGCTAAGCACTTCTCCCATTGCAAGAAAGATCAATCTAGTAGGCCAAACCAAATTGATAATTTGAAGAGACTTGCAAAGATAACCAATCATACATAAAAGAATGCAGAGAAGATTCAAATATTGTTCATAGATAGACTTGATCATAAACCCACAATTCATCGGTTTCAACAAACACACCGCAAAAATAAGATTACATCGAATAGATCTCCATAAGAGAGGGGGAGAACATTGTATTGAGATCCAAAAAGAGAGAAGAAGCCATCTAGGTACTAACTATGGACCCGTAGGTCTGAGGTAAACTACTCACACTTCATCGGAGGGGCTATGGTGATGATGTAGAAGCCCTCCATGATCGATGCCCCCTCCGGCGGAGCTCTGGAATAGGCCCCAAGATGGGATCTCGTGGATACAGAAATTTGCGGCGGTGGAATTAGGGTTTTGGCTCCATATCTGGTCGTTTGGGGGTACGTAGGCATATATAGGAGGAAGGAGTATGTCGGTGCAGCAACAGGGGGCCCACGAGGGTGGAGGGCGCGCCTGGGGGGTAGGCGCGCCCCTACCTCATGGCCTCCTATTTTGTTTCTTGACGTAGGGTCCAAGTCCCCTGGATCACGTTCGGTGAGAAAATCACGTTCCCGAAGGTTTCATTCCGTTTGGACTCCGTTTGATATTCCTTTTCTTCGAAACCCTGAAATAGGCAAAAACAACAATTCTGGGTTGGGTCTTCAGTTAATAGGTTAGCCCCCAAAATAATATAAAAGTGGATAATAAAGCCCAATAATGTCCAAAACAGTAGATAATATAGCATGGACCAATCAAAAATTATAGATATGTTGGAGACGTATCAAGCATCCCCAAGCTTAATTCCTGCTCGTCCTCGAGTAGGTAAATGATAAAAATAGAATTTTTTATGCGGAGTGCTACTTGGCATAATTTTAGTGTAATTCTTCTTAATTGTGGTATGAATATTCATATCCGAAAGATTCAAGACAAAAGTTCATATTGACATAAAAATAATAATACTTTAAGCATACTAACAAAGCAATTATGTCTTCTCAAAATAACATGGCCAAAGAAAGTTCATCCCTACAAAATAATATAGTTTAGTCATGCTCCATTTTCATCACACAAGAATGCTCTCATCATGCACAACCCCGATGACAAGCCAAGCAATTGTTTCATACTTTAGTAATCTCAAACCTATAAACTTTCACGCAATATATGAGCGCGAGCCATGGACATAGCACTATGGGTGGAATAGAATATAATGAGGGGGGTTATGTGGAGAAGACTAAAAGGAGAAAGTCTCACATCAACGAGGCTAATCAATGGGCTATGGAGATGCCCATCCATTGATGTTAATGCAAGGAGTAGGGATTGCCATGCAACAGATGCACTAGAGCTATAAATGTATGAAAGCTCAACAAAAGAAACTAAGTGGGTGTGCATCCAACTTGCTTGCTCACGAAGACCCGGGGCACTTGAGGAGGCCCATTATTGGAATATACAAGCCATGTTCTATAATGAAAATTCCCACTAGTATATGAAAGTGACAAAACAAGAGACTCTCTATCATGAAGATTGCGGTGCTACTTTGAAGCACAAGTGTGGCAAAGGATAGTAACATTGTCCCTTCTCTCTTTTTATCTCATTTTTTTATTTGGCATTTTCTCTTTTTTATATGGCCTTTCTCTCTTTTTTTGTAATTCCTCACTTGGGACAATGTTCTAGAAAATGATGATCATCACACTTCTATTTATTTTACAACTCAATGATTAGAACTCGATACTAGAACAAAAAATGACTCTATATGAATGCCTCCGGCGGTGTACCGGGATATGAATTATGAACGGTGGCTTTTCCACAAATACTATGTCAACTACATGATCATGCTAAGCAATATGACAATAATGAATGTGTCATGATAAACGGAATGGTGGAAAGTTGCATGGCGATATATCTCGGAATGGCTATGGAAATGCCATAATAGGTAGGTATGGTGGCTGTTTTGAGGAAGATATAAGGAGGTTTATGTGTGAAAGAGCGTATCATATCACGGGGTTTGGATGCACCGGCGAAGTTTGCGCCAACTCTCAATGTGAGAAAAGGAAATGCACGGTACCAAAGAGGCTAGCAAGGATGGAAGGGTGAGAGTGCGTATAATCCATGGACTCAACATTAGTCATAAAGAACTCACATACTTATTGCAAAAATCTACAAGTCATCAAAAACCTCGGCACTACGCGCATGCTCCTTGGGGGATAGATTGTTAGGAAAATACCATCGCTCGTCCCCGACCGCCACTCATAAGGAGGATAATCAAATAACACCTCATGTTTCAAATTTGTTACATAATGTTTACCATACGTGCATGCTACAGGACTTGCAAACTTCAACACAAGCATTTCTCAATTTCTCAACTACTCAACTAGCACGACTTTTATATTATTACCTTCATATCTCAAAACAATCATCAAGCATCAAACTTCTCTTAGTATTCAAAACACTCATAAGAAAATTTTACTAATCTTGAATACCTAGCATATTAGGATTTTAAGCAAATTACCATGCTATTTAAGCCTCTCAAAATAATCTAAGTGAAGCATGAGAGATCAATAGTTTTTATAAAAAAAATCCACCACCGTGCTCTAAAAGATATAAGTGAAGTACTAGAGCAAAACTATATAACTCAAAAGATATAAGCGAAGCACATAGAGTATTCTAACAAATTCCAAATCATGTATGGCTCTCTCAAAAGGTGTGTACAGCAAGGATGATTGTGGTAAACTAAAAAGTAAAGACCCAAATCATACAAGACGCTCCAAGCAAAACACATATCATGTGGTGAATAAAAATATAGCTCCAAGTAAAGTTACCAATAGAAGTAGACGAAAGAGGGGATGCCTTCCGGGGCATCCCTAAACTTTGGCTTTTAGGTGTCCTTAGATTATATTTGGGGTGCCATGGGAATCCACAAGCTTAGGCTCTTGCCACTCCTTGTTCCATAATCCATCAAATCTTTACCCAAAACTTGAAAACTTCACAACACAAAACTCAAAGTAGAAAATCTCGTGAGCTCCGTTAGCGAAAGAAAACAAAAGACCACTTCAAGGTACTGTAATGAACTCATTCTTTATTTATATTGGTGTTAAAACTACTGTATTCCAACTTCTCTATGGTTTATAAACTATTTTACTAGCCATAGATTCATCAAAATAAGCAAACAACAAACGAAAAACAGAATCTGTCAAAAACAGAACAATATGTAGTAATCTGTAGCTAGTGCAAGATCTGGAACCCCAAAAATTCTAAAATAAATTTCTGGACGTGGGGAATTTATCTATTAATCATCTTCAAAAATAATTAACTAAATATCACTTTCCAAATAAAAATGGCAGCAGTTCTCGCGAGCGCTAAAGTTTCTGTTTTTTTACAGCAAGTTTAACAGGACTTTCCCCAAGTCTTCCCAACGGTTCTACTTGGCACAAACACTAATTAAACACAAAAATACACAACCAAAACAGAGGCTATATAAATTATTTATTACTAAACAGGAGCAAAAAGCAAGGAATAAAAATAAAATTGGGTTGCCTCCCAACAAGCGCTATTGTTTAACGCCCCTAGCTAGGCATAACAAGCAAGGATAGATTTAGGCATTGCCATCTTTAGTTTTCAACTTTTTAGCGGAATCAAGCTCGAATCCGGGAGGTTCTTTATGTTTCCCTTCATATTCTGAAATTTTTAGATCTAACGAATCCAACCGCTTATTGCAAAGGGTAATCAACATATTCATGCGGTGAATATTTCCACTAATGTTCTTAAGAGGTTCAAGAGACTTCTGTAAATTTTTAGTAACTTCACAAATTTTTTCAAAAACTTGTGTCTCTTCCCGAGTAGGATGAGGTCCCTTTTGTTGAGGTAGTGTTCCCACTATACCTTCTATAATTTCAAGCGCAATATGGGGATCGATTTCAATAAAATTGCCTTTGTCAACACAATCCAAGAGTTGTCTATGAGACATATTTAATCCAACATAAAAATTGCGAAGCAAAATTCTCAGGTTTATTTCAGAGGTACAATTACGATAAGACTCCATTATTCTCAACCAGGCATCTTTTAAGTTTTCTCCTAGTATTTGTTTGAAGTGAAAGATTTTGAACTCAGAGGACAACGGAGAAGATAAGGGACTAGCCATAACGACAAGCAAACGAACTAACACACAAGCAAACAAAAAGCAAGCGGGCAAAAAGAAGCAAACGGAAAAGAGAAGGAGGATAGAGAGAGAGGGTGAATAAAACGGCAAGGGTGAAGTGGGGGAGAGGAAAACGAGAGGCAAATGGCAAATAATGTAATGCGGGGGATAAGGGTATGTGATGGGTACTTGGTATATTGACTTTTGCGTAGACCTCCCCGACAACGGCGCTAGAAATCCTTCTTGCTACCTCTTGAGCACTGCGTTGGTTTTCCCCGAAGAGGAAGGGAAGATGCAGCAAAGTAGCGTAAGTATTTCCCTCAGTTTTTGAGAACCTAGGTATCAATCAAGTAGGAGGCTACGCGCCAGTCCCTCGTACCTGCACAAAACAAATAAATCCTCGCAACCAACGCGATAAGGGGTTGTCAATCCCTACACGGCCACTTACGAGAGTGAGATCTGATAGATATGATAAGATAATATTTTTGGTATTTTTGTGATAAAGATGCAAAGTAAAATAAAAGAAAAGTAAAAAATAAAAGGGAATAACTAAGTATTGGGAGATTAATACGATGAAGATAGACCCGGGGGCCATAGGTTTCACTAGTGGCTTCTCTCGAGAGCATAAGTATTCTACGGTGGGTGAAGAAATTACTGTTGAGCAATTGACAGAATTGAGCATAGTTATGAGAATATCTAGGTATGATCATATATATAGGCATCACGTCCGAGACAAGTAGACCGACTCTTGCCTGCATCTACTACTATTACTCCACTCATCGATCGCTATCCAGCATGCATTTAGAGTATTAAGTTAATGAAAACAGAGTAACGCCTTAAGCAAGATGACATGATGTAGAGGGATAAACTCATGCAGTATGATGAAAAACCCATCTTGTTATCCTCGATGGCAACAATAAAATACGTGCCTTGCTGCCCCTACTATCACTGGGAAAGGACACCGCAAGATTGAACCCAAAGCTAAGCACTTCTCCCATTGCAAGAAAGATCAATCTAGTAGGCCAAACCAAACTGATAATTCGAAGAGACTTGCAAAGATAACCTATCATACATAAAAGAATTCAGAGAAGATTCAAATATTGTTCATAGATAGACTTGATCATAAACCCACAATTCATCGGTCTCAACAAACACACCGTAAAAAGAAGATTACATCGAATAGATCTCCACAAGAGAGGGGGAGATCATTGTATTGAGATCCAAAAAGAGAGAAGAAGCCATCTAGCTACTACCTATGGACCCGTAGGTCTGAGGTAAACTACTCACACTTCATCGGAGGGGCTATGGTGATGATGTAGAAGCTCTCCGTGATCGATGCCCCCTCCGGCGGAGCTCCGGAACAGGCCCCAAGATGGGATCTCGTGGATACAGAAAGTTGCGGTGGTGGAATTAGGGTTTTGGCTTCGTATCTGGTCGTTTGGGGGTACGTAGGTATATATAGGAGGAAGGAGTACGTCGGTGGAGCAACAGGGGGCCCGCGAGGGTGGAGGGCGTGCCTGGGGGCTAGGCGCGCCCCCTACTTCGTGGCCTCCTCTTTTATTTCTTGACTTAGGGTCCAAGTCCCCTGGATCACGTTCGGTGAGAAAATCACGTTCCCGAAGGTTTCATTCCGTTTGGACTCCGTTTGATATTCCTTTTCTTTGAAACCCTAAATAGGCAAAAAAACAGGAATTATGGGTTGGGCCTTCGGTTAATAGGTTAGTCCCAAAAATAATATAAAAGTGGATAATAAAGCCCAATAATGTCCAAAACAGTAGATAATATAGCATGGAGCAATCAAAAATTATATATACGTTGGAGACGTATCAGCGGGCGGTGACCGGGCGGCGCGCGGGCTCGGAGGGCCCCGCCTGGGCCGAGCAGGACGGTGGCGGCACGCGGTGGCCGGGGCCATGTGGCACATTGTGATAGGCTATGGGCAACGATGAGATTTCGTCTGGTCCGGGTCAGACGTGTCCGACGGCGAAGGAGGGGTGGAACTAGGGTTTGTACCGCGAATTTGGAGGGGGAGAGGCATATTTATATGTAGAGGGAGCTAGGAGAGTCCAAATGAGGTGCGGTTTTTTACCACATGATCATGATCCAACGACGGAGAGTATGGATGGGGTTTAGATGGGTTAGTGGGCTGTTTTGGAGGGGTGTTCGGCTGCAACAAAAGAGGGGCTTTTGCGGTTACGCGGTTAACCGTTGGGACATCAAACGACCTCAAATGAAACGAAATTTGACAGGCGGCCTACCGGTGATGTACCAAGGCCACTCGACAAATCTCGATCCATTTCGAGAACTGTTTTCTCCCGCTCACGAAACGAGAATAGAGGGGTGCAACGGGTGTATATGGGAGTGTCGAATTGCAAAATGGACAACGGGAAAATGACTGGATGCATGAGACGAACACGAATGCAAAAGAGATGCACATGATGACATGAGATGAAATGCATGACATGAACAAAATGCAAAACAAAAGACAAAAACCCAACCACGAAGGAAATATCATATCACATAGCCAGAAATGGCAAGAGTTAGAGTTACAAATATGGAATGTTACATCCAGGGTGTTACAATACAGTGACCATCACGCATGAGTGTGTCAGGGGCATGCATACTTTTAGAGGGCCGAGAGATAGTTTGTCTGCGTACATGAAAGTGGTGTAGAAAGAGGGGGTCTCCGGTGGAGACAAGGAGATATATGCCCTTTGTTTGTCTTTCCCGTGACTAATATTTTAGGAGAAATATAACACAACGCAGAACAAATATTTTTGGATGCACCATGCAATTAACTTTCATGTATAACATTGTACTATTGTATATGCTTATTTTCTTAGTGGCCGCTTGCGTGTGTGGTGTGGTGGGCTCATCATTTCTAGTTGTGGTGGGTCAACGTGAGGACTCATGGGTCGGCTCCATCCTGTGCCACATAGATTGGACCGAGACACATTATACGAAGACCCATGTGAAGGACTCGCGTACAAGACGAAGTTACCAGAGTCGTGGAGGACTTTATCGCCACTGATTATAAGCCGACTATATATGATTTGTAACCCTAGGCCCTGAGTATGTTATAGAAGCCCGGGGGCTAGTTCGTTGATAGTATACGGACAAGCACAATGCCTGGTATTCACATGTACTTTGTACACACCCCTATCACAAATATACAGTACCAGGAGTAGGCTTTTTCCTCAACTGCAAAGGGCCCGGACTTGCATAAAACTTTGCCTCGTATTAGCATCCAGCCTAACATTCAGGGATATCCTACCGAATGATCTCGAGTCATATCTGCCAACTACTAAGAGAGAGGTGTGTCTGTGGGGGGGATGCGTGCGAGAGGGGCCTAAATATAATGTGCATGCGGGAGACACGTAGGCACATATATGTGCGTACGTATAGAGGGCTAGTAGAGACCGTGTGTGTGTATATGTGCATGTGAGAGAAATAGTGTTTTCCAAGTAAGATTAGTGAAAAGAGTGGTACATAGTAGTTAGAAAGAGAGAGGGAGATATATAGAGAGTGTGTGCGTGAGACACCCCGACACCCCAGGAGAGATTGTGAGCATGTGTGAGGGAGAAATGCCGATGTATATAAAGTGTGTGCACTTATGCGTTAGATAGAGAGATATATAGCACGTGTGTGAAAACGGGCCAAGGCATAGTGCGTCTACGTGTAAAAGGCGGTGCTACGCATTAAATTAAAATATAAATGAAATTATTATTTTTGGATGAGGTCATAAATTTTGCAATTTGCATATGATCAAAAATCGGTCTATCAGACACCCATACTCTATTGAATTCTAGCATGTGCATGTGTTTATATCATATTATTGATCCATAGAGTGAGAGCGGTTTGAAATACAGACAATGCATTGCTTTTGCAATTCATATATAAAAATTAATTAGTGCACTCCATGTTGTTAGCGTGAAGCACTTTATACATTTGTCACTTACATGAATACATTCCAAATTGCTAGCTATGAAATAGAATAGATGTTGAATTCAACGTAAAGGGGTTTCTAAGATTCAAATTCATAGGAAGTGCATTCATCTATTTGAATCTGATATAATGGCATTTGTAAATCAGATCTAAAAGGGGCATCAATCTTTGTTGTGTGTTTGAACATGCTATATATTCATACGCATGTCTACCTATTTTTTTGCAACCAAGGAGATTATATCTGGAACCATGCATGAACTAAGGTAAGTTGCATATTTCTTAATATATACTCGTGTACAATGTATATTCACCCTCCATTCCAAAAATAATTGTAGTTTTAGGATTTTCAAGAGTCAAGATCTGTAAAGTTTGAAAAATTCTGAAAGTTCAATTCAAGAGAACCAAAAACGTTAATGCTTCTGCTCCCAAGTATTGAATGAAGCGCCAAATAAGCCTCTGGTCACCCAAAACTGCGCGAGACTAATGTTTGGTGGTAGGAAATTACTGTCCTGACTCTGGCCCGTGTAGTCTATCAGCTCGATGTCCAAACGTCTAAACCGGGATAGGTTTGTAACTTCACCAAGACGCCAGTCTCAACCGCCTCTGAGAAGCATCCATACGCCGTTGGTGCCTAAACACCCATGCGCTCGGCCGAAATCTATCCAGCCCACCATTTGGGACACCTGAGATTACTGTCCTACACCCAACCTGCAATATGTCCGAAATTTTAGATAGGGGCAAAGTTTGTAACTTTCCCCAAATTTCAAACAAGCGCGCCCCAAACCAAAACATTGTTCCCCTATAGTTCCCCTCTCCCTTCGTTTCCCCATTCATACTCCGTGGGCGCTAAAATGCCCTCTCCACCAGCCGTGAAACCCCAGCCTCTTCCGTCCTCCACCCCATCGCGCCCAATCCACAGCCTCCCTCCTCCATCACGCCGGAGACGGTACCCCTACGTCGTCGTGCAATGCAACCGCAACCGCAACGCCCTCAAGGAGCATCTAGCAGCGATAACTTTGGGAGTGGTAGATCAACTGACAGGGACGTGAGCAAAAGGAGGTCGGGATCAGTTCGTGATCACCCAACAAAATGAAACTTTAACATGGAATTTAATACGCCAGCTGACTCCCGCACTGCGGGGATGGCAATGGTGACGAAGGGGAAGTTTATAGCCCCAATAAATAGCGGCATGTGCCGGCTGAGCCACGGGGCAAGGACCTTAGGGACGCATTGGAACATAAAAGGGAACGGGACATGCGTTATTAACCGAGGCAACAACAATTGCATAAACAAGCTGAGCTACGGTCAAAGCACAAACAACATATTTCAAGAGATTACGAGGGAGGGGGTAGCTCGAGCCAGCCTATAGTAAGGGAGGGCAAGAGGGGTTACTATGTGAGGAAGCCGAGGCCGGGCTACGATGAACACCACTCTTCAAGGAGTCCAAGACATGTAATTATAGTCAGCACTGGGTGGCAAAGGGGGATCCTGACAGGCAGGTTGGGGTGATACTTTTATTCGCGACACGAGGTAGAAAACATCTATCGTGTTTGATCGTATCTCAGAGCATCATGACACATTGGCGGACCCTGCGAGGCAGGGCCGCCGGTCATAATGAATCTTTTGGCCTGGAACTATCGAGGACTGAGGTTGGACTCGACAATGGGCGAATTACGAGACCTGATACGGTCCCACAACCCAGCGTGGTATTCTTATGTGAAACAAAAAAGAAGATGAGGGCTATGGGTAGGCTCAAATGGAGTTTGGGATTCACAAACGGAGTGGCGGTGAACTGCGAGGGATGGAGTGCTGGTCTGGCACTTGGGTGGAGAGATCATGTCGAAGTTAAGGTGAGGCCGTGGTGCCAATATTTTATTGATGCAGAGGTTGCATGTGACGGGAAGCTCTATAGAATCACTGGATTCTACAGAGAACCACAGACGGAACTCAGGAAGAAATCATGGGATGCGATCCCTTATCTGAGGGCACAAGATGATCTCCCATGGATTTGTTTAGGCGATTTCAATGAGGCTCTGTTCCAGATGGACCAGTGAGGTGGTAACCTAAGGAGTTTTACGCAAATGGAAGCCTTCCGGGACTGTCTTGCCGATTGCGTCTTGGCAGATCTAGGCTTCTTGGGCTACCCCTACACTTGGGATGATAAACGGGCTGGACAAGAGAATATCCAGGTTCAACTTGATCGGGCTACAAGTAATGATGGTTTCTTATCCATGTATCCGGAGACGACGGTCAAACATATCCTGACTAAGGAGTCAGATCACCAAGCTCTCCTAGTGCATGCGGCAGTGGTGAAGCCACGTAAAGGCTGTGTAGTCACTTGACTACACAACTCTTTGGCAAAAACGTGATACATCAAGTATAAATCATGCAGAAAAACATAAAAATATGTATATTTGACTACACAACTTTGAAGTGACTACACGTGATTTTATTCCTGGCACTGCCACTGGGGTGCGGTAGAGATTGCGCCACACCATGATCGGGGGCGCGATAGACCGTTCCGGTATGAGGATGCATGGGCCCGGCATGAAATGTACGACAAGATGATTGCACAAGCCTGGGAGGCTGTCGGTCCAGGTGAACAAGGGCTCGGTACTGGGAACAGGCTGGGCTCCATGACGGGTTCCATGCAATGATGGGCTAGGGAAGTTTTCGGCTCAATTCGGAGACAAATAGCGAAGCTTAAAGCGCAGTTGCTTGATGCAAAAAACTAGAGCCCTCACGACTGGATCCTCGCTGGAGGTCCGGGAGTTAGAGGAGCAGCTAAGGGAATATAGGCGAGGGAGGAAATCATGTACAGACAAAGATCAAGAGTGGATTGCTGCGTGCGGGGGATCAGTACACACAATACTTTTAAAATAGAGCGTCTCATCGGAAGAGAAAGAACACGGCGAAGGCGTTAAAACCGGAAGACGGTTCCATATGCAGGGTTAATGAGGAGATGCGTAACATGGCCGCCACTTTTTATGAAAATCTCTTCACCTCTGATATATGGGTAATGTTATTGAAGATGCCCTGAGATGATTTGGAGGAAAGATTTGGGGAAGATGGCACGGTGGGAAAAGGAGCGAGAGGATTGCAATTCGTGCGGTGGCGATTTTGTGGACAGTTGGGTTGTCTCTCGGTGGGCCCCATCCTATGGCCACACATGATTGCAGCACACAATTTAGGGGTGTGGTATGAACGTGCACCCCAGCTTGTGGTCGATTTAAGAAATAAGCATTGGAGAATGTAGTATATTTTTCTGCCATGATTTGGAGAATGTTGTTACAGTACTTGTCTTCCGGATCTCAGCCACTGGGACCTTATATTGGACGGTCAGGAGGGGCCTGAACATATGCCAGTCTATGTCATATCTTTCCGAAAGCACAGTATCCAATTCCTCGATCAGAAAGTCGCGGACTCTTTTTAGGATAGCAGGGATTCCAATAATGCCGTGTTTAAACAACATGTTCTAAGGAAAAAGCTTTTAAACACAGTTTACAACTTTTAAAAAGCATAGCTGGACGGTACAGGTTCCAAGTTAGGTAGTAGCTCCTTCGAACAGGGTGCCAGTGAGCCCTTTTAAGTTTCAAAAAAATATTACTCCTACTTGGTAATGTTGATCTATACTCACATGTGTAAAGTTTGATGATAAAAATAAATTAACATGTGAGCTGCATCAAAATTAATAAATCATTATTTCGAAAAAGTAAATAGTACACTCACTGTTCACCACTACAAATCCAAGCATTTATCTTTTTTATGTAGCTCACACCCTAATTTATTTCGTCATCAAACTTTCCATGCGCGTATTATACACACATACTACCGTGTACAGATTTGTTTTAGCATTTTTCTGGACTTGAAAATATAATTTGAGAACAATTCAAACTGAAGTGCTCACTAACATCCGTGTTCCAAAGTGGTATTTTTATCAAAAACTAGCTAGCAAGTTTGCTCCAGGAATGCAAATACTATATTAGTACTAAAAGAAGAGGTCAAGCTATCGCATTTTTACTCCCTCATAGTCTAGGTTTTTGTCTGTTCATCGTCTTGGCTTTGGCGGTGACGATGACGGCGCTGAATAAAGATTCTCCGAATCCTTTCCTGACGACGCCATCAGTCCTATAGTTAGGGATGGATTTGAAAACCAGTCTGTTCAAGTAAGGATGGTGTGGCGGCGGTGGCGGCATTCACCGTTACAACGACGTTTGCTCCAGCGTCGACGTATAGCTTGGGATGTACTCCAGGAGCAGATGCAGATCGTGGTCTGCATCGACCACATCTGAAAGACGGAACGTGTACTGGGTTCATGGTTTGTGGATGGCAGGTTTGGTTTCCTCCTTCGGCGTCTTAGTCACGGTGGGGTGCCTATCTGAAGTTCGATTGCGTGTCAGGGGTATTGCCTTAGTGTGATTCGTTCAACGACAAGGGCTTCACTTTTGGTGAGCCACCTTGGAGGTTCGCAAAGCTACATATCAGCGATGGAGCCGCGTCGAACTCGGGTGAGGAGGTGCTCTGTCATTCTTTTCTCCGGTGGCTATTGTGGTGGTGCCGGAAACAGGTGACGAGCATTAGGGTTAGGCTCAAAGATGTTCTGCTATCTTTTCAGTATTGTCATGTCGGTCCTTACGTGACTTTTACTTTGATTTTTATGATATGAATAATACACGTATTAGCATTAAAAAAAGCTATCACATTTTTCGTCTTCCCAACCAAAGCGCTCTCCTGATCCTAAAAAAAGTGATCTCTTTTCATTCGAAAAAACTCTCTCCTTTCCTTCTCCCATTCCCTTTTTGTTTGAAATGCTCTCTCGTCTTCCTCCATTTCTCCTGAAAATTTTGAAACATTTTGGAAGTTTTCTTTTGAAAAAGAGGTTAAACCCTTCGGACTTTGCATCATTCTGATGCATACGGTTGTGTACCCAGCCAGAAGTCATGGGTCGGGCCAACTGTAGTGTTATAGTCCTCAACAGTTAAGATGGATTTTACCAGCATGCCTCAAGCCAACGCCCTTGGCCTTGCTACACCATTCGATGCATACAATCATCTTTATTAAAGTTGATGCAAAACAATTAGTTTAAAGGCACCAACAAGCGAAATACATAATTTAGAAAACTACAACAAACCATTACAAGATATAAAATTAACACCTACGACTATGTGGACTTCTTTCGCAACAACACTTTCAACAACGGTTACACGACCTCGTGCCACACCGCCGTCATGTCAGGTCAAAGACGACTAGGACAAGGATTTTCATCAAGATTGTTGAGACCAACCAATGAAAGCCACCAATTCATCAAGGTAACGACGTACATTCATCGATGTTGAGTCCGACCAGTAACGACGTAAGTTCATCGCCACTGAGTCCGACCAATAATGACGTAAGTTCATCGCTGCTGAGTCCGACCAATAAAAAGTTTTCACCCCCGAAATTGAAGTGGTGCTCCATTCACCATCTTGATGATCTTCTGATAGTCGCGTTAGTTAGTACTACACGCCAGGCCGTAATGGTGCTAGTGGATGAGATGTCCCACCTTAGACAATCGTCCTGGACATTGGGAGGCCGCCCATCTCACGACGCAGATCTAGCCGCTGCCAGTCCACACTGATACAAGTTCACCTACAAGAACCACCATGACACAGGGGCGGCTGCCCCTGACATCCTTGCTGTGAACAAGCTTGACGGACTCCTCCCCGTGTCTGAAGCCGCCGGGAGACCGCCATTACGCCTTAGCCCCATCAATGCTGGGCGTTGGCACCTGCAACCTCCCCATGCATCGGTCGATGCCCGTAAATCGGAAGACTGTCGCCCGTCCTCAGCCAACTGACGACCATCTAGGAAACGTCTACACAACGTAGTCCAACACCCACAGTCTTGATGTGCTGCAAGACCATAGAGTGTTGTAGCACTTTCTTGATAAGTAGAATGTTGAATCCACAAGGAGCGAAAAGGAAGGCATTACTAACCACATAACTACGTTATCACTTAAGTGTTTTCGTACGCATCCAAATCAGAGTTTGGAAATAGTCCACTCCATAATTTTCTAGGGAAATGGAATAAAAAGGCTTTTATAAGGAAAGATAAAAACGGGAACTAAAAAGGCACTAAGTTAGTATGAGCTGTGCTGCATGGGATTCCCCCATCTCACCAATGACGCCGCTCGGCTCGGCTGGGTGGGTCCCGGTAGCCATGCAAGAGGGTGTTGCTGCTCACGTAGACATGGGTGATCACATGCAATCACATGATTGGGTATGTGTGAGCCTCTCTCCGGGTTCCATGCGCGGCACCCCCGCCCAGGTGGATCCTGCAGCCCGCCCTGACCAGGAGGAGATGAGGAATGAGCCCCACACCTCGTAGTTGGACCTGCAATGCGCGGACATACGGCGCACCCTAACCCCTATCCTTCCCCAGCCAGAAAGTAGAGCGCCACCCCCAACAAAACGAAGGCCGCGGCAAAAAAGGATGGTGCCCAGCATCACGCCTCGCGGGAGTGCACGCCTTGCAAGAAGTCCGACCAGGGGATCCAAAGCATCCAAGCAACAACAAGTGATACTCAGGAAACTATGCCTGGCCAATGAGGCGGAAATCATAAGTGATGAGTCGCTGGAGGCCTACGCCGAGCTCTTCTCTAGGCCTTTGACGGAGGGACAAGTGGTGGCCATCCTTGCCCTGTTTAGATGGGACCCCTCCGTCCTACCCGCCGCGGAAGTGGCCGGGGTGGAGTGATGATCCAGGTGTTGTCGTGCGGACTCATGGGCCTTGTTTATAGCTACACAACCGCTGAAGCTATTGGTGTGGAATGTGCGTGGATTGAACTCACTGGCGCGGAGGAGTGCCATCTTCCAAGTAGTCGCGGGCTCTAACCCTAGCATTGTGTGCTTCCAAGAAACGAAAGTGGAAATTGTATCTCCGGACCTGATCAGGCAATGCCTTGGTAATAAATTCGACAACAACTACTACTTTCTCGCGGTGGGCCCGCGGGGCGGCATCCTCATTGCGTGGGATCATATGGTAGTTACGTTGTCGAACCCACACTCCACTATAAACACTCTGATAACCTTAGTGCAGCCACATGGGGCCCCGGTGTGGTGGCTCACAGGCGTGTATGGGCCCCAAAGCGATGCCGCCAAAGTGGAATTCATGGCCGAGCTCGAGGAGATTAGAGACCTACATGCTGGGCCGTGGGCGATAGTAGGAGATTTCAACTTACTCGCAAACCCGGAAGACAAGAGCAATGAGGCAGTAAACCGCCGGATGATCGCATGTTTCAGAGCAGGACTAAACAGGTTAGAGTTTAAGGAGCTGTACTTGCTTGGACGACGGTACACGTGGAGCAATGAAAGAAGGCTGCCAACCATGGAGAAGATTGATCATGTGTTCACTACAAACTCTTGGGAGGACTTGCACCCGTCCTGCCTGCTTACGGCGCTTGGATTTGCAGTATCCGACCACTGCCCGCTCCTACTCGACTTGGACACTGCGTTTCACATGGGTCGGCACTTCCGTTTCGAGGCATTCTGGCCAAAAGCGGAGGGGTTTATGGATGTCGTGGCTGAGGCATGGCACTCGGTATCATCTTCAGGAAATCCGTTCAAAGTTTTGGATTGCAAGCTTTGGGCCATTGCTAAGAAATTGCAACGGTGGAGCAAGCGATGGATTGGGAACATCAAGATGCAAATCCTAATCGCGCATGAGATCATCTTCAGGCTTGATGGGGCAGCGGACTGTCGCATTCTTACGGACCACGAGCATGGGTTGTGGAAAGTACTAAAGAAGAAACTGCTAGGCTTAAGCTCTCTGGAGAGAACGATCGCCCGACAAAGATCTCGCATGCTCAAACTCAAAGAAGGGGACGCCAACATTGGCTTTTTCCATTGGCATGCATGTCATAGGCAACCCAAGAATGCCGTTATCACCTTGCGGCATAATGAGGAGATTGTCACAAGACAAGACAACATTGCTATAGTGGTCGGCGCCCATTACTCACACACGTACTTTTGTCTCATCCCAACAGCGGACTCATGCGCTGGACTTGGATCAGTTAGAACTCCCAGCACGGGACATGTCAAACCTGGAGACGCCTTTCTTGCCGGAATAAGTAGAGAAGATCATCAAGTCCATGTCGTTAGACAAAGCACCGAGCCCGATGGTTTCACGGGCAGGTTCTATGTGACTTGTTGGCCGATCATCAAGGAGGATTTCATGCGATCCATGGACAAATTCTTTTGTGGAGATATGCGACGCTTGGCGGCCATTAACCGGGCAGTGGTAACCCCACTACCAAAGAAGGATGGTGCTGTTGACCTTAAAGATTACATGCCAGTCAGTCTAGTCATGGGGCCATCAAGATCTTTGACAAAGTACTTGCAACAAGGCTGGCGGACGAGTTGTCGTTCTTGGTGGGTAACCATCCAAGTGCCTTCGTGAGGGGTCGCGCTTTGCACGACAATTTCATGCTCGTCCAGTGCATAGCAAGGAGATTACATGCGCTCAAGAACCCCACAGTGCTACTCAAACTTGATATATCGAAGGCCTTTGATACGGTGAACTGGCCCTTCCTCCTGGAGCTAATGATGCGGTTGGGCTTTGGGAAAAGATGGATTGAGTGGTTGTGTGGATTGCTTGCCACCTCGATGACGAAAATTGCAGTTAATGGTGTGCCAGGAGAGACGATATACAATGCGTGTGGACTAAGGCAAGGGGATCCGATCTCCCCCATGCTCTTTATCCTTGAAGGAAATATGCCCTAGAAGCAATAATAAAGTTGTTATTTATATTTCCTTATATCATGATAAACGTTTATTATTCATGCTAGAATTGTATTAATCGGAAACTTAGTACATGTGTGAATACATAGACAAAAAAAAGTGTCCCTAGTATGCCTCTACTTGACTAGCTCGTTAATCAAAGATGATTATGTTTCCTGACCATAGACATGTGTTATCATTTGATGAACGGGATCACATCATTAGAGAATGATGTGATGGACAAGACCCACCCGTTAGCTTAGCATAAATGATCATTTAGTTTTATTGTTATTGCTTTCATCATGACATATACATGTTCCTCTAACTATGAGATTATGCAACTCCCGAATACCAGAGGAACACCTTGTGTGCTATCAAATGTCACAACATAACTGGTTGCTTATAAAGATACTCTACAGGTGTCTCCGATGGTGTTTGTTGATTCGGCATAGACCGAGATTAGGATTTGTCACTCCATGTATCGGACAGGTATCTCTGGGCCCTCTCGGTAATGCTCATCACTATAAGCCTTGCAAGCAAAGTAACTAATGCGTTAGTTGCAGGATGATGCATTACAAAATGAGTAAAGAGGCTTGTCGGTGACGAGATTGAACTAGGTATGATGATACTGATGATCGAATCTCGGCCAAGTAACATACCGATGACAAAGGGAACAACGTATGTTGTTGTGTGGTTTGACCGATAAAGATCTTTGTAGAATATGTATGAACCAATATGAGCATCAAGGTTCCGTCATTGGTTATTGACCGGAGATGTGTCTTGGTCATGTCTACATAGTTCTCGAACACGTAGGGTCCGCACGCTTAACTTCGATGACGTATGTATTATGAGTTATGTGATTTGATGTACCGAAGGTTGTTCAGAGTCCCGGATGTGATCACAGACATGACGAGGAGTCTCGAAATGGTCGAGACATAAAGATTGATATATTGGACCATGTTATTCGGACACCAGAAGTGTTCTGGATAGTTTCGGATAAGACCGGAGTGCCGAAGGGTTACCGAAACACCCCATCGGGAAGTTATGGGCCTTAGTGGGCCTTAGGGGAGAGAGAGGGCCGCGGCCAGGAGGTGGTGCACCCCCCCCCACACACAAGGGGAGTCCGAATAGGACAAGGGGAGGGGCACGACTCCTCTCCCCCTCCCCCTCTCCCTCTCCCTCTCCTTCCTTCTTCTCCTAGTTGGACTAGGAAAAGGGGAACCTACTCCTACTAGGAGTAGGATTCCCCTCTTGGGGTGCGCCCTAGGGGCCAACCGACCCTCCCCTCCTCTCTCCTTTATATATGAGGGAGGGGGCACCCTATAGACACACAAGTTGATCTTTAGCCGTGTGCGGTGCCCCCCTCCACATTTTTACACCTCAGTCATATTGTCGTAGTGCTTAGGCGAAGCCCTGCGTTGCTAACTTCATCATCACCGTCAACACACCGTCATGCTGATGAAAGTGACCCTCGGCCTTAGCTGGATCAAGAGTACGAGGGATGTCACCGCGCTGAACGTGTGCAGATCGCGGAGGTGCCGTGCGTTCGGTACTTGATTGGTTGGATCACGAAGATGTTCGACTACATCAACCGCCTTACTAAACACTCCCGCTTTCGGTCTACGATGGTCCGTAGACACACTCTCCCCTCTCGTTTCTATGCATCCCCTAGATAGATCTTGCATGATAGTAGGATTTTTTTTGAAATATTGCATTCCCTAATAGTGGCATCCGAGCCAGGTCTATACGTAGATGTTATTTGCATGAGTAGAACACAAAGAGTTGTGGGCGATAATAATCATACTGCATACCAGCATGTCATACTTTGATTCAGCGGTATTGTTGGATGAAGCGGCCCTGACCGACATTACATGACCATGTTCATGAGACTTGTTCTACTGACGTGCTTCACACACAGGTGGCTAGCGGGCGTTTGTTTCTCCAACTTTAGTTGAATCGAGTTTGAGTACGCCCGGTCCTTGTTGAAGGTTAAAACAACACACTTGACGAAAAATCATTGTGGTTTTGATGCGTAGGTAAGAACGGTTCTTGCTAGAAGCGCATAGCAGCCACGTAAAACTTGCAACCACAAAGTAGAGGACGTCTAACTTGTTTTTGCAGGGCATGTTGTGATGTCATATGACGTGATGAGATATAAATTGTTGTATGAGATGATCATGTTTTGTTAAAGTTATCGGCAACTAGCAGGAGCCTTATGGTTGTCTTTTTATTGCATAAGATGCAAGCGCCATATAATTGCTTTACTTTGTTGCTATGCGATAGCAATAGTTGCAAAAGCAATAGTTGGCGAGGCGACCATGTGACGACACGTTGATAAAGATCAAGATGATGGAGATCATGGTGTCATGCCGGTGACGATGGAGATCAGGACGGTACTTTGGAGATGGAGATCAAAGGCACAAGATGATGATGCCATATCATGTCACATATTTTGATTGCATGTGATGTTTATCTTTTATGCATCTTATTTTGCTTAGTACGGTGGTAGCATTATAAGATGATCCTGCTGGGTAACGCAGTAATTTCAAAAAAATCCTACGCACACGCAAGATCATGGTGATGCATAGCAACAAGAGGGAAGAGTGTTGTCTACGTACCATCGTAGACGGTAAGCGGAAGCGTTATGACAACGCGGTTGATGTAGTCGTACGTCTTCACGATCAACCGATCCTAGTACCGTAAGTACGGCACCTCCGCGATCTAAACACGTTCGGCTCGGTGACGTCCCACGAACTGACGATCCAGCAGAGTGTCGAGGGAGAGCTTCGACAGCACGATGGCGTGATGATGGTGATGATGATGCTACCGGAACAGGGCTTCGCCTAAGCACCGCTACGATATGACCGAGGTGGATTATGGTGGAGGGGGGCACCGCACACGGCTGGAAACAATCAACTTGTGTGTTCTAGGGTGCCCCCTGCCCCTGTATATAAAGGAGCAAGGGGGAGGCCGGCCGGCCCATGGGGCGCGCCAGGAGAGCAGGAGTCCTCCTCCTAGTAGGAGTAGGACTCCCCTTTCCTACTCCTACTAGGAGGGGGAAAGGAAGGAGGAGAGGGAGAAGGATAGGGGGCGGCCGCCCCCCTTCCCTAGTCCAATTCGGACCAGAGGGGGAGGGGGGTGCGGCCTGCCCTAGCCGTCCCTCTCTCTCTCCACTAAGGCTCACATGGCCCATTAGTTCTCCCGGGGGGGGGGTGGTTCCGGTAACCCTCCAGTACTCTGGTTTTCTCCGAAATTACCCGGAACAATTCTGGTGTTCGAATATAGCCGTCCAATATATCAATCTTTATGTCCCGACCATTTCGAGACTCCTCGTCATGTCCGTGATCACATTCGGGACTTCGAACTACCTTCGGTACATCAAAAAACATAAATTCATAATACCGATCGTCACCGAATGTTAAGCGTGCGGACCCTACGGGTTCGAGAACTATGTAGACATGACCGAGACACGTCTCCGGTCAATAACCAATAGAAGAACCTGGATGTTCATATTGGCTCCCACATATTCTACAAAGATCTTTATCGGTCAAATCGCATAACGATATACGTTGTTCCCTTTGTCATCGGTATGTTACTTGCCCGAGATTCGATCAAAGGTATCTCAATACCTAGTTCAATCTCGTTACCGGCAAGTCTCTTTACTCATTCTGTAATGCATCATCCCACAACTAACTCATTAGTCACATTGCTTGCAAGGATTATATTGATGTTCATTACTGAGAGGGCCTAGAGATACCTCTCCGATAGACAGAGTGACAAATACTAATCTCGATCTATGCCAACTCAACAAACACCATCAGAGACACCTGTAGAGCATCTTTATAATCACCTAGTTACGTAGCGGAGTTTGATAGCACACAAGGTGTTCCTCCAGTATTCGGGAGTTGCATAATCTCATAGTCATAGGAACATGTATAAGTCATGAAGAAAGCAGTAGCAATAAAACTGAACGATCATTATGCTAAGCTAACGGATGGGTCTTGTCCATCACATCATTCTTTAATGATGTGATCTTGTTCATCAAATGACAACACATGTACATGGCTAAGAAACTTGACCATCTTTGATTAACGAGCTAGTCAAGTAGTAGAGGCATACTAGGGACACTGTTTATCTATGTATTCACACATGTACTAAGTTTTCAGTTAATACAATTCTAGCATGAATAATAAACATATATCATGATATAAGAAAATATAAATAACAACTTTATTATTGCCTCTAGGGAATATTTCCTTTAGATCCTTCACTAGATTTCAAGGTACAAGTGTTCTCCCTGAGTATGCACCATTGCAACAGTTTGTCGTGCCGAGACACCACGTGATGATCGGGTGTGATAAGCTCTATGTTCACATACAACGGGTGCAAGACAGTTTGCACGTGCAGAATCCTCGGGTTAAACTTGACGAGCCTAGCATATGCAGATATGGCCTCGGAACACTGAGACCGAAAGGTCGAACGTGAATCATATAGTAGATATGATCAACATAGAGATGTTCACCATGGAAAACTACTCCATCTCACGTGATGATCGGACATGGTTTAGTTGATATGGATCACGTGATCATTTAGATGACTAGAGGGATGTCTATCTATGGGAGTTCTTAAGTAATATGATTAATTAAACTATAATTTATCATGAACTTAGTCCTGATAGTATTTGCAAATTATGTTGTAGATCAATAGCTTGCGATGTAGCTCCCCGTTTATTTTTGATATGTTCCTAGAGAAAAATAAGTTGAAAGATGATAGTAGCAATAATCCGGACTAGATCCGTGATCTGAGGATTATCCTCATTACTGCACAGAATAATTATGTCCTTGATGCACCGCTAGGTGACAGAACTATTGCAGGAGCAAATGCAGATGTTATGAATGTTTGACAACCTCGGTATGATGACTACTTGATAGTTTAGTGCACCATGGTTTATGGCTTAGAACCGGGACTTCAAAATGATTTGAAACACCATGGAGCATATGAGATGTTCCAAGAGTTGAAATTGGTATTTCAGATTCATGCCCGAGTCGAGAGGTATGAGACCTCTGACAAGTATTTTTGGCTACAAGATGGAGGAGAATAGCTCAACCAGTGAGCATGTGCTCAGAATATCTAAGTACTACAATCACTTGAATCAAGTGGGAGTTAATCTTCCAGATAAGATAGTGATTGACGGAGTTCTCTAGTTACTATCACCAAGTTACTGGAACTTCGTGATGAACTATAATATGCAAGGGATGATGAAAATGATTCCCCGAGCTCTTCGCGATGCTGAAATCGGCGAAGGTAGAAATCAAGAAAAGCATCAAGTGTTGATGGTTGACAAGACCACTAGTTTCAAGTAAAAGGGAATGGGAAAGAAAGGGAACTTCAAGAAGAATGACAAGCAAGTTGCCACTCCCGTGAAGAAGCCCAAAGCTAGACCCAAACCTGAAATTGAGTGCTTCTACTGCAAAGGAAATGATCACTGGAAGTGAAACTACCCCCCATACTTGGCGGATAAGAATCACTACTGCAGGATGCTGCTAACGCAACACTACGATCAGAGACCCTTCGATGAAACTGTGTGCGATGCCATAATCGCAAACGATGGTGTAAACAACTGTCAAAAAAGGTGCAAAACGTTTGCGATGGAGGATGCATCAAACACGGTTCAGATTTTAGTTGCGTGTGCGATGTAGGACATACGGTTTAGCTCAGTTAACCGTTTGCGATGAGGAGGAACAAAAAAACAGGCATCCAGATGAAGGTGTGTGCAATGTACAACATACGGTTCACTCGGATGAACTATTTGTGATTAGGCAACACAAAAGAAACGGGCAGCCAGATGAAGGTGTGTGCGATATACGGCATGCGGTTCACTCGGATGAACTGTTTGCGTTGAGGCAAGAGAACAAAAACGGTTCAATTTAACAAGATGTTTCTGATACGCCGCAAACAGGTCTGTAATCAGAAATGTGTGCGAATATCAATAATAACAGAAACGGTTCTCTAGTGTGGTCCGTGTTCATCTGATCATCATCTCCTTCTTGTGCTAGCTCGATGTTCCTTCTATGCTAAGTTTCCATTAATTGATGGCGTTTTATGAACACGCCACCGTTTCTCGCCATTTTCTCACCAGTTTCCCACCACCCAGCGATATTGCGCATAGGCGGCACCCGACACACGGAGTCGACAAGCACAGCCTGTAGCACATCCATCTTTTCCAAACATGCCAACCCACCAAAGCGCCACATGTGCCATCAACCTCGTCGATGAGGAAAACGAGCAGGCGCCACGACCCGTTGAGGCCGAGGCGTTCCCCAACAATGTGATGTACAACGCCATGATGCGCGTCATCGCCAGGGTTGAGCAAACCTTTGGCGCATGACGCTTGAGCGCCGCAGATCAAGATAGGCATGTCAGCACTAACATGCTGTAGCTCGCCTCACAACATGATCGATGGCGCACCATAGGGCAATCTAGGCACGCCTGTCGTGGTTCTAAGTCTGACAGTAGTGTAGGGGGGTAAGTATGGAGAGGCAAGGTTTTAGCTATGGAGAAGTTGTAAGCACACATGGTTTACGAGTTCAGGCCCTTCTCGGAGGAAGTAATAGCCCTACATCTCGGAGCCCGGAGGCGGTCGACTGGATTATGTGTGTATGGATTACAGGGGTGCGAACCCTTGTCCCTGAGGAGGGGGGTGACTTATATAGAGTTCACCAGACCCCTCCTGCCCTCAGTTACAAAGGGTTTAAATACATTAATGTCGGGCGCTACTGATAACGCCCCTAATAAAGTGCTATGGTGACCATAAAAGCTACTTAATAACCGACCGTTAGCATGCAGAATGCCCTTAAGTCTCCTGACCTTCGAGTGGTTGCTTCTTGGTCGAGTGATTGCTTCTTGGTCGAGTATCTTCGAGTCCGTCGAGTGGAACACCTCCAAGTCGATTGAAAGGTGATTTCTTCTAGAGATGTCCTTGGGTAGGTCAGTTTGGACAGGTCCATGACCCTACCCTAGGTACATAGCTTCATCATTAGCCCCCGAATGGATCGAAGGTTGAGTGGGAAAGGGTTTGAGCACCTCTCTGACTCATTTTTCATGTCGTGAGCATATCTTGTTTCGGATCAATGAACCAGAGTGATGACAACAACTTTCTTTCCAGTCGCCTTGATCCATTCTTAGTTTTTGTCGAGTGAGTTATTATACTTGAAAAGCTCCGAGTGGCGGTGCGGAGGAGATCTTTGGTCTGACGAGTTGTTCTGCTGCCCGCGGATTTTGTGGGATCCAAATTTTGGGAAGCGCGCGGGACAGGGGAGGGCGCAGTAATCGGATAGGATAGTGCGAAGCCGCCTTGATCCCCGCGCCACCTTTTTCGCCACGTATCACGTGCGTGATTGCCACGGGATTTGACAGGGCCGCCCGGGCCTACCAGTCAGCCACTCGGAAGCAGCCTCATATAAGGCGTTGGGCCGGGGCTCTGTTCCGCACGCCACCATTCTCTCTTCTTTTTCTCCCGATCTCTCCGCCACCCTTGCTTCCGCCTCGTCACCGGAACTCCGCTCGAGCTCGATCTGCCACCATGGGGAAGGACAAGACGGCGGCGATGGAACACTCGAAGAAGGCGACCCCGAAAGTGAAGGGTAAGCGGACCAACCGGGGCGGATCCTCGTCGAGGTCCGGCCTGCCGGCGGGCTGGATCCAGGGCGACTGGATCTGCTCGGCAATCACGCAGGACGACCTCGACGACCTGGTGGAGGGGGGATTGATCCCCCACAAGTCGGCTCGGCTCCCGGGGGACGAAACTGAGCCGCAGCCCAGAGAGGGTGAGTGCGTCCTCCTAGCAACCCACGTAGATCGTGGATTCTCGTTGCCTCCCCATCCATTCTTCCGGGGTTTTTTGAACTTCTTTGGGGCTCAGCTCCACCATTTCACTCCGAACACCATAGTCTATCTGGCCGCTTTCGTGTCCATGTGCGAAAACTTCTTGGGCTGTCGACCACACTGGGGGCTTTTCAAACACATCTTCACTTGCCGTTCCCAGTCGGTTAAAAAGACCAAGTCGATTGACGAGAGGACGCGGGTGATCCAGATGTGCGGTGGTCTGGGGATCCAGATGAGGAGCAAGAGTACTTTCCCAGCGATGATCCTTCCTGACTCGGTCCGGGGCTGGCAGTCGACTTGGTTTTACTGCAAGGATCAGCCAACCCCTGGCCAGTCGACTGGGCTTCCTCCTTTCTCCTTGGCTCAGGTGGAGAAGCCTGCTCCCCTGAAGATAATTCCAAAAGAGAAGGCGCAGGTCAAGGAGCTGGTCGAACGGGTCGTCCAGCTTGTCCGCGACGGAGTGACCGGGATGGATCTGCTGGAGGTCTTTCTCGGTCGACGCATCCAACCCCTTCAGGCGCGCGATCATCCAATATGGATGTACTCTGGGCTCGAAGATACCACTTGGATCCACCCGGAGGAGGTCAGCGAGGATACCTTGGAGAACTGGTTGAGGGGAATCACTGGCAATAAAGACAACCCTCGGGGATCTAGGAGGGTGATTCCATTCGACAACTCGCGCCAGCCGGAGCAGGTATGTTTCTGTCTTATCAAGTAACTTTTCGATTCACCATGTGATGTCCTATTTGTGGTCGACTGAATGTCTTTTGATTGTTATCCTTTCAGGCCCTCATTGAAATGTACTCGATGCCCAATGGAGAGCAAGGGCAAGACCTGGAAGGCGAGGCGAGCGGCGGCGACAGTGGCGAATGGACTTCTGATGGTGAAGAGGATGGAGAAAGCGACGACTCAAGCGATGGAGAAAAAGTCGAGTCGCCTCCTCGCAGGGAGAGGCGATCCAAGCTTGCCCAAGAACGACCGAGCGCCTGTGAAAAGGCGACTGCTCAAGCTGGTCAATCTTCGAAGTGTCCTCGGATCTCTTCACCAACCCCGACCAAGAAAGCGCCAAAGCACTCCAAAGTTGAATAGCCAAAAACTCGGAAGGCGTTGCCGAAGATTAAGATTGACATCCCCGTTGCTTCCGCGTGAGTGTCTCCCTTTGTATACACTCGATGCTCTGTGCGGTTTGTTTTTCTTGTTTTAACCGGACGAACTTTGGAACTGTCAGCGCTGCCACTTCTGGGACCTCAGCTTACAGGGACGATGATGAGGTGATGGAGGATGCGGTCATGTTTAAACTGGGTATGATTCCTGCCATACTATCTTTATTTTGGTCGATTCAACTGCAATGTGTACCATTGGGTGATGTGATTTTGTCGATTGAACTTTGAACAGCCCCTAACATTATTGACCTCCCTGATGATGATGATGATGAAGAGCCCGAGAGGCCTTTGATGAGGACAAATAGGCGACCTCCTGCGAGCAAGGTGCCACAATCGACGCCGAGGGCGAAGCCAGTCGTTCAGGACGCTGGTGATGCCAATCGGGGTTCTGTTACCTTCGCCGTGCCATTGTCGAGTGCCTTGCCTTCTTCGTCGACTACTCAGGCCCCTGTCGACCCGCCTTCAGTTTTTGCGACCCATCATGTCCCAGAGGACGAAGTGAACGCTGCCAGGGAAGCTATACGCCAGGCGGGCATCATGATGGAGAAGATGAAGATGGTGCGGGACGCCAGTCAGGCCGCCTACGACCCCAGCTCGGCTCTCCAAAGCAACGTTCAGGTTAGTTGGTCGCCGCTTGTTCCGTTAGGATATGATATCTGAAGACTTTTTCCGAAAATCTTTGCGTTAGTACACCCACTGGGTGCGTTGATTGAACTTTGAATTAGTGGGGGCACGCTGAGTGCACCCACTGGGTGTAGTCCTCGAGACTACGGTGGACTGCAGGCATTCGACTGTAGTCTTTGTATCTTGTCGAGTGTAAACCGAATTGATAGTTTGTCTCTTCCACTCGGTCTGGTTGAGTGGGGTCAGAACCGATGGGGGCACGCAAAGTGCACCCACTGGGTGTAGTCCCTGAGACCGTGGTCGACTACTGGCAGTCGACTGTGGTCTGAGTTCTTTCTTTCTCTCTCTTTTTTACTCCCTGCACTCGACTCCTGCGGGCCGGTCGAGTGGGATCAGAACCGATGGGGGCACGCAAAGTGCACCCACTGGGTGTAGTCCCCGAGACTATGGTGGACTGCGGGCAGTCGACCGTAGTCTTAGTACTTATTGTCTTTGTTGTTTTCTGCTGTGAAATAATTTCTCCTCTTTGATTTCAGAAATCTTGTGATCTTGGAGCTCACTTTGCTGACTTAGAGAAACAGCAGATCCAACTGAACCTTGACTTGAAGCTGGCCAAGACAGAGCTGCAAAGGGTCAAGGATGACGCCACTGGTAAGGCGAATTCGTCGACTGGTCTGTCTTAGGCTGGAGTACCCTTCTGCTCTTTCTGAATCAAGCATCGTTTCTTTGCAGAAAAACTGAGAGAAGCTCTGGCGAAGAAGGATCAGGATTTGGATGCTGCTCGAAAGGAAGCTGACGACAGAACCGCTCTGGCTGAACAGAAACTGGCTTCGATCGGCCAGTTGGAAGAAGAGAACACCAGGCTGAAATCTCCTCTGAACGACGCCAACAAGGAGTGTTCGCGCTGGAAGAAGGGGAATCTCATCTTGGGCGAGAAGATGGAAGGCATTGCTCGCAGGAGGGACGATCTGGAGAGCTATCTGAGGAGCCTTGCCAAGAAGTTGTTCATCAAGCTTGAAGGTTCTCATTTTGTTCCGACTGATTTTTTTTTGTGTCGACTCAGTGTACGAAAATTGACTTATCCTTGGACCATGAATGCAGAGTTTTGCCAGAACTTTGAAGAGGAGACTGGGCGGATCGAACCAGGTTTGGATCCAATCAATTCTCTCATGAAAGATGAAACTGCCATGAATCTGCTCCGACTGGAATCTCGCATCGACGGTGTCGTGGACTACTTGGCTCGACTGAAGGTCGCCATGTCACGGATCGACCCGGCACTTTGGCCAGAGGCCACGCTCCAAAACGATCTTGAGTCCCTGATGACTCGACTTAACGGAATCCCTGACCGAGTGCAGGAGTGGAAGAAGTCTTCTGCTCGGTGTGGCGCTGATGTGGCTCTGTCTTTGGTTCGTGTCCACTGCAAGGAGGTGCGACAAGATAAGCTGGCTGCAATCAAGGTCGCCAACACCCAAAAGCATGACTTTCAGACTTTTATGGAGACTTTCATTGTTGCCGCCACTCGGATTGCCATTGGCGTCGACCTGGACGAGTTCGTCGAGCCTGCCAGCCCTCCTCCTGCGGAGTGAACAAACTTTTATGCCCCACCTTAAATTTGCCTCGGAATGCTGAGTGGTTTTTGTAACCGTTAAACTCTTTCGGGCTGAATGCCTGAGCACTTTGATCTATGGTCTGGACCCTTTAGGATTTATCTGAACTCGGTTTATCGTTGAATATCTTTATAAATCCCCCGTCGAGTGGAAATAGTTCTTCTTTTGAGACAACTTTTTTGTACTTGTGGCGCGGCTCTGAAGGAGAAGTTAGCAGTCGACCTGCACCTCGTTACTGCAGAGCAGGATGGAGTGCAGGTTGTATTTGTGGCGAAGCTCCCCAAGGAGGAGGTGGCCGACGACCTGCACCTTGTTACTGCAGGGCAGGATGGAGTGCATGTTGTATTTGTGGCTCTCCAAGGAGGAGGTCGCCGTCGACCTGCAACTTGTTACCGTAGAGCGGGATGTGTTTTGTACTTAGGCGAGTGCCTGACCGCGGCTAAGTGTTTAAGTGAGAGAACTTAGGCGAGTACCGGACTGCAGCTAAGCCCCCGAGTGGGAGGACTGCTCTCCACTCGGTAGGATTTTTTTCAAACTTAGGCGAGTGCCTGACTGCAGCTGAGTCCTGAAGTGAGAGAACTTAGGCGAGTACTGGACTACAGCTAAGCCCCAGAGTGGGAGGGCTGCTCTCCACTCGGTAGGATTTTTTCAAACTTGGGCAAGTGCCTGACTGCAGCTGAGTCCTCAAGTGAGAGAACTTAGGCGAGTACTGGACTGCAGCTAAGCCCCCGAGTGGGAGGGCTGCTCTCCACTCGGTAGGATTTTTTCAAACTTAGGTGAGTGCCTGACTGCAGCTGAGTCCTCAAGAGAGAGAACTTAGGCGAGTACTGGACTACAGCTAAGCCCCCGAGTGGGAGGGCTGCTCTCCACTCGGTAGGATTTTTTCAAACTTAGGAGAGTGCCTGACTGCAGCTGAGTCCTCAAGTGAGAGAACTTAGGCGAGTACTGGACTGCAGCTAAGCCCCCAAGTGGGAGGGCTGCTCTCCACTCGGTAGGATTTTTTCAAACTTAGGCGAGTGCCTGACTGCAGCTGAGTCCTCAAGTGAGAGAACTTAGGCGAGTACTGGACTGCAGCTAAGCCCCCGATGGGAGGGCTGCTCTCCACTCGGTAGGATTTTTTCAAACTTAGGCGAGTGCCTGACTGCAGCTGAGTCCTCAAGTGAGAGAACTTAGGCGAGTACTGGACTGTAGCTAAGTCCCTGAGTGGGAGGGCTGCTTTCCACTCGGTAGGATTTTTTCAAACTTAGGTGAGTGCCTGACTGCAGCTGAGTCCTCAAGTGAGAGAACTTAGGCGAGTACTGGACTGTAGCTAAGCCCCCGAGTGGGAGGGCTGCTCTCCACCCGGTAGGATTTTTTTAAACTTAGGCAAAACGGATTCGCAGCTAAGCCTCCGAGTGGGAGGCTGGCTCGCCACTCGGTAGGAAATCATTTTTATAAACTTAGGCAAAGCGGATTCGCAGCTAAGCCACCCACTGGGGGATTTCTCATGTAAACAAAAAACAATAATAATCACTGGGAAAATTATAATGCTCTCGTCTTTGATAAATAAACTACAGGAGTTTTTTCTTATTACATCTTATCCAAATGAGAATTCAAGTATAAAAGGGGCGGAGTAGGTCTGCATTCCAGGCTCGTGGCTCGTCAATCTGGCGATCGACATTGTAGAGGTGGTATGCTCCATTGTGGAGGACTCTGGTGACTATGAAGGGGCCTTCCCAAGTAGGAGCGAGTTTGTGTGGTTTCTGCTGATCCACTCAGAGGACTAAGTCTCCTTCTTGGAAGGCTCGACTGTTCACGTTTCTGGCATGGAATCGACGCAAGTCTTGCTGATAGATGGTCGATCGAATCAAGGCCATTTCTCTTTCTTCTTCCAGGAGGTCGACTGCGTCCTGCCGGGCTTGTTCTGCTTCATCTTCAGAGTAGAGCTCGACTCGGGGGGCGTTGTGAAGTAGGTCACTCGGCAAGACTGCCTCGGCTCCGTAGACCAGAAAGAATGGGGTTCTTCCGGTCGATCGATTCGGGGTTGTCCTCAATCTCCAAAGGACTGATGGAAGCTCATCGACCCATGCACCTGCTGCGTGCTTGAGATCACGCATCAATCGGGGTTTCAGCCCTTTAAGAATTAGGCCGTTCGCCCTTTCTGCTTGCCCATTCGACTAGGGGTGAGCGACCGAAGCATAGTCGACCCGAGTGCCCTGAGAGGCGTAAAAGGCCCTGAATTTGTCGGAATCGAAATTTGACCCATTGTCGGTGATGATGCTGTGCGGAACTCCATATCTGAATATCAACTCTCTGATGAAACTGATAGCGGTGCAAGCATCAAGATTCTTGATAGGCTTGGCTTCAATCCATTTGGTGAACTTGTCGACTGCTACCAACACATGAGTGAAGCCGCTCCTGCCTGTCCTTAGTGGTCCAACCATGTCCAGCCCCCAAACGGCGAAGGGCTAGACGAGTGGAATGGTTTTCAGGGCTGACGCGGGCTTGTGTGACATATTGGAGTAATACTGGCATCCTTCACATTTGTCGACTATCTCTTTTGCCATCTCATTGGCTCTTGGCCAGTAGAATCCTGCTCGGTATGCTTTAGCCACAATGGTCCGAGAGGACGCATGATGACCACAGGTCCCCGAGTGGATATCATCAAGGATCATCTGACCTTCTTCTGGTGTAATACACTTCTGGTTGACCCCAGTCGCGCTTTCTCTATATAACTATCCCTTAATGATTGTAAAGGCCTTGGATCGATGGACGATCTGTCGAGCCTCTTCTTCGTCTTCTGGGAGTTCTTTCCTTAGGATGTACGTGATGTGCGGTACTGTCCAGACGGGAGTGATGACCAAGACTTCCATGATCAGGTCGACCACAGCTGGAACTTCAACTTCAGTCGCATCCGTGGCACTTTTTTCGCTGCGGGGCCTCTTCACTGAAGGGATCCTCCTGAACTGATGGTGTGTGGATGTGTTCCAAGAACACATTGCTGGGAATGGCTTCTCTTTTGGAACCTATTTTTGTCAGATCATCAGCTGCTTGATTTTTCAGTCGGGGTATGTGATGAAGCTCTAACCCCTCGAATTTCTTCTCCAGCTTTCTCACTGCATTGTAATAACCAGTCATGGCTGGACTTCTGACGTCCCATTCCTTCATCACCTGATTAACCACCAAATCTGAGTCGCCATAGACCATGAGGCGACGGACGCCAAGTGAAATGGCCATGCGCAACACATATAAAAGTGCTTCGTATTCTGCCTCATTGTTAGAGGAATCAAAGTGGATTTGAAGAACATATCTGAGTTTATCTCCTCTGGGGGAGACCAACACCACTCCGGCGCCGGAACCATTCAGCATCTTGGAACCGTCGAAGAACATGGTCCAATGCTCCGAGTGAACCTGAGTCAGTAGTTGCTGTTCAATCCACTCGGCGACGAAATCCGTGATTGCCTGGGACTTGATAGCTTTCTTTGCCTTAAACTTGATATCTAGGGGAAGGAGTTCAATCGCCCATTTTGCTAGTCGACCAGTTGCATCCCTGTTTTGCAGGATCTCTGACAATGGAGCGTCGCTGACGACTGTAATGGAATGATCAGAGAAGTAGTGAGCAACTTTCTTTGTGGTCATATAAATCCCATATACAAGCTTCTGATAATGAGGATATCTTTGCTTCGATGGGGTCAAGACTTCAGAAATATAATATACTGGGCGCTGAACTTTTAAGGTTTTTCCTTCTTCTTCCCGCTCGACCGTAAGCACCGTACTGACGACTTGTCCTGTGGCTGCAATGTAAAGCAGCAAAGGCTCCTTGCTGATTGGGGCAGCAAGCACCGGCTGGGTGGAGAGCAGAGCTTTAAGCTCTGCAAACGCTGCATCAGCTTCAGGAGTCCACTCGAACTTGTCAGACTTATTCATCAATCGGTAGAGAGGCAATGCCTTTTCACCGAGACGAGATATGAATCGACTTAGGGCGGCCAAGAAACCAGTAAGCTTCTGGACGTCGTGCACTCGCACAGGACTTTTCATTTGGAGTGTAGTACCGACTTTTTCTGGATTGGCGTCGATTCCTCGTTCGGAAACGAGAAAACCGAGTAATTTTCTACCAGGAACTCCGAATGTGCACTTTGATGGATTAAGCTTGATATCATACCTCCTGAGGTTGGCAAAGGTTTCTGCAAGGTCAGTCAGTAGGTCGGAACCCTTCCGTGACTTCACCACAATATCATCCATGTACGCCTCCACATTCCGATTGATTTGAGTGAGAAAACACTTCTGAATCATTCTCATGAATGTGGCTCCAGCATACTTGAGGACGAACGACATGGTAACATAACAGAAGCACCCGAATGGAGTGATGAAGGCTGTTTTGATCTCGTCGGGTCCATACAGACGGATCTGATGGTACCCGGAATAGGCGTCTAAAAAAGACAGTCGCTCACATCCCGCAGTCGAGTCGACTATCTGATCGATGCGGGGGAGAGGAAAATGATCTTTCGGGCAGGCCCGATTGATATGTTTAAAGTCAATGCACATGTGAAGTGACTTGTCCTTCTTGGGGACCATAACAACGTTGGCGAGCCACTCAGAGTGGTATATTTCTCGGATGAACTCCTCTGCTAAGAGCTGAGCCACTTCCTCGCCAATGGCCTTTCTCTTCTGGACGGCGGACCGTCGAAGATGTTCCTTGACAGGTTTTACTTTTGAGTCGACTCTTAGGAGGTGCTCAGCCAGCTCCCTAGGAACACCCGGCATGTCAGAAGGCTACCATGCGAAAATGTCCCAGTTCGCACGGAGGAACTAGATGAGCGCTTCTTCCTATTTGGAGTCGAGTGTTGTCGAGATATGAGTTGGAGCATCGCTGGGGTCGGTCGGGTGGATGTGAGGTGTCTTCGTATCGCCAGTCGACTAAAAAGCTAACTCTGGATCAGTGTCAAAATTTGCATCGACGTAACTCTTTATGACGAACCTTTTTGTCACCTCCATAATCGAGAAACATATCCTTATTCCACTAAGGATAATTTTGACCGCTGTCTAGTGATCTACTCCTAGATCACTATTGTACTCCCTTGCCAAACTCAGGGCAGGGTATACAATAGGTCTGGTACACAGCATGGCATACTTTATAGAACCTATGGCTGAGGCATAGGGAATGACTTTCATTTTCTCTCTATCTTCTGCCGTGGTCGGGTTTTGAGTCTTACTCAACTTCACACCTTTGTAACACAGGCAAGAACTCCTTCTTTGACTGTTCCATTTTGAACTACTTCAAAATCTTGTCAAGGTATGTACTCATTGAAAAACTTATCAAGTGTCTTGATCTATCTCTATAGATCTTGATGCTCAATATGTAAGCAACTTCATCGAGGTCTTTCTTTGAAAAACTCCTTTCAAACATTCCTTTATGCTTTGCAGAATAATTCTACATTATCTCTGATCAACAATATGTCATTCACATATACTTATCAGAAATGTTGCAGTGCTCCCACTCACTTCCTTGTAAATACAGGCTTCACCACAAGTATGTATAAAACTATATGCTTTGATCAACTTATCAAAGCGTATATTCCAACTCCGAGATGCTTGCACCAGTCCATAAATGGATCGCTGGAGCTTGCATATTTTGTTAGCACCTTTAGGATTGACAAAACTTTCTGGTTGCATCATATACAACTCTTCTTTAATAAATCCATTAAGGAATGCATTTTTGTTTATCCATTTGCCAGATTTCATAAAATGCGGCAATTGCTAACATGATTCGGACACACTTAAGCATAGATACGAGTGAGAAACTCTCATCGTAGTCAACACCTTGAACTTGTCGAAAACCTTTTTGCGACAATTCTAGCTTTGTAGATAGTAACACTACTATCAGCGTCCGTCTTCCTCTTGAAGATCCATTTAATCTCAATGGCTCGCCGATCAATGGGCAAGTCAATCAAACCCATACTTTGTTCTCATACATGGATCTCATCTCAGATTTCATGGCCTCAAGCCATTTTGCGGAATCTGGGCTCATCATCGCTTCCTCATAGTTCATAGGCTCGTCATGGTCAAGTAACATGACCTCCAGAACAGGATTACCGTACCACTCTGGTGCGGATCTCACTCTGGTTTACCTACGAGGTTCGGTAGTAACTTGATCTGAAGTTACATGATCATCATCATTAGCTTCCTCACTAATTGGTGTAGTAGTCACAGGAACAGATTTCTGTGATGAACTACTTTCCAATAAGGGAGCAGGTACAGTTACCTCATCAAGTTCTACTTTCCTCCCACTCACTTCTTTCGAGAGAAACTCCTTCTCTAGAAAGGATCCATTCCTAGCAATGAATAACTTGCCTTTGGATCTGTGATAGAAGGTGTACCCAACATTTTATTTTGGGTATCCTATGAAGACGCACTTCTCCGATTTGGGTTTGAGCTTATCAGGTTGAAACTTTTCCACATAAGCATTACAACCTCAAACTTTAAGAAAGGACAACTTTGGTTTCTTGCCAAACCGCAGTTCATACGGTGTCGCCTCAACGGATTTAGATGGTGCCTTTTTTAACGTGAATGCAGCTGGCTCTAATGCATAACCCCAAAACTATAGTGATTAATCGGTAAGAAACATCATATATTGCACTATATCCAATAATAGTACGGTTATGACGTTCCGACACACCATTATGCTGTGGTGTTCCAGGTGGCATGATTTCCACATTGTTTTAATTGAAGACCAAACTTGTAACTCAAATATTTTACTTCTACGATCATATCGTAGAAACTTTTATTTTTGTTACGATGATTCTCCACTTCACTCTGAAATTCTTTGAACTTTTCAAATGTTTCAGACTTGTGTTTCATTAAGTAGATATACTCATATCTGCTCAAATCATCTGTGAAGATCAGAAAATAATGATACCTGACGCGAGCCTCAATATTCATCGGACCACATACATCAGTATGTATGATTTCCAACAAATATGTTGCTCGCTCCGTTGTTCCGGAGAATGGAGTCTTAGTCATCTTGCCCATGAGGCATGGTTCGCAAGCATCAACTGATTCATAATCAAGTGATTCCAAAAGCCCATCAGCATGGATTTTCTTCATGTGCTTTACACCAATATGACCTAAACGGTAGTGCCACAAATAAGTTGCACTATCATTATTAACGTTGCATCTTTCGGCTTCAATATTATGAAAATGTGTATCACCATGATCGAGATCCAACAAACCATTTTCATTGGGTGTATGACCATAGAAGGTTTTATTCATGTAAACGGAACAACAATTTGTTCTCTTACTTAAATGAATAACCATATTGCAATAAACATGATCAAATCATATTCATGCTCAACGCAAACACCAAATAACACTTATTTAGGTTCAACACTAATCCCGAAAGTATAGGGAGTGTGCAATGATGATCATATCAATCTTGGAACCACTTCCAACACACATCGTCACTTCACCCTTAACTAGTCTCTGTTCATGCTGCAACTCCCGTTTCAAGTTACTACTCTTAGCAATTGAACCAGTATCAAATACCGAGGGGTTTCTACGAACACTAGTAAAATACACATCAATAATCTGTATATCAAATATACCTTTGTTCACTTTGCCATCCTTCTTATCCGCCAAATACTTGGGGCAGTTCCGCTTCCAGTGACCAGTCCCTTTGTAGTAGAAGCACTTAGTCTCAGGCTTAGGACCAGACTTGGGCTTCTTCACTTGAGCGGCAACTTGCTTGCCGTTCTTCTTGAAGTTCCCTTTCTTTCCCTTTGCCCTTTTCTTGAAACTAGTGGTCTTGTTAATGATAAACACTTGATGCTCTTTCTTGATTTCTACCTTCATCGATTTCATCATCATGAAAAGCTCGGGAATCGTTTTCATCATCCCTTGAATACTATAGTTCATCACAAAGTTCTACTAACTTGGTGATGGTGACTAGAGAATTTTGTCAATCACTATTTTATCTGGAAGATTAACTCCCACTTGATTCAAGCGATTGTAGTACCCAGACAATCTGAACACATGCTCACTGCTTGAGCTATTATCCTCCATCTTTTAGCTATAGAACTTGTTGGAGACTTCATATCTCTCAACTCGGGTATTTGCTTGAAATATTAACTTCAACTCCTGGAACATCTCATATGTTCCATGACGTTAAAAACGCCTTTGAAGTCCCGATTCTAAGCCGTTAAGCATGGTGCACTAAACTATCAAGTAGTCATCATATTGAGCTAGCCAAACATTCAGAACGTCTACATCTGCTCCTGCAATAGGTTTGTCACCTAGCGGTGCATCAAGGACATAATTCTTTTGTGCAGCAATGAGGATAATCCTCAGATCACGGATCCAATCCGCATCATTGCTACTAACATTTTTCAACTTAGTTTTCTCTAGGAACATATAAAAATTAAATGGGGAGCAACATCGCGAGCTATTGATCTACAACATAGATATGCTAATACTACCAGGACTAAGTTCATGATAAATTAAAGTTCAATTAATCATATTACTTAAGAACTCCCACTTAGATAGACATCCCTCTAATCATCTAAGTGATCACGTGATCCAAATCCACTAAACCATAACCGATCATCACGTGAAATGGAATAGCTTCCAATGGTGAACATCATTACGTTGATCATATCTACTATATGATTCATGCTCGACCTTTCGATCTCAGTGTTCCGAGGCCATATCTGCATATGCTAGGCTCGTCAAGTTTAACCTGAGTATTCCGCGTGTGCAAAACTGGCTTGCACCCGTTGTAGATGGACGTAGTGCTTATCACACCCGATCATCACGTGGTGTCTGGGCACGACGAACTTTGGCAACGGTGCATACTCAGGGAGAACAGTTTTATCTTGAAATTTAGTGAGAGATCATCTTATAATGCTACCATCAAACAAAGCAAGATAAGATGCATAAAAGATAAACATCATATGCAATCAATATAAGTGATATGATATGGCCATCATCATCTTGTGCTTGTGATCTCCATCTCCGAAGCACCGTCATGATCACCATCGTCACCGGCGCGACACCTTGATCACCATCATAGCATTGTTGTCGTCTCGCCAATCTTATGCTTCCACGACTATTGCTACCGCTTAGTGATAAAGTAAAACATTACAGCGCAATTGCATTGCATACAATAAAGCGACAACCATATGGCTCCTGCCAGTTGCCGATAACTCGGTTACAAAACATGATCATCTCATACAATAAAATTTAGCATCATGTCTTGACCATATCACATCACAACATGCCCTACAAAAACAAGTTAGACGTCCTCTACTTTGTTGTTGCAAGTTTTACGTGGCTGCTACGGGCTGAGCAAGAACCGTTCTTACCTACGCATCAAAACCACAACAATAGTTTGTCAAGTTGGTGCTGTTTTAACCTTCGCAAGGACCGGGCGTAGCCACACTCGGTTCAACTAAAGTTGGAGAAACTGACACCCGCCAGCCACCTGTGTGCAAAGCACGTCGGTAGAACCAGTCTCGCGTAAGCGTACGCGTAATGTCGGTCCGGGCCGCTTCATCCAACAATACCGCCGAACCAAAGTGTGACATGCTGGTAAGCAATATGACTTATATCGCCCACAACTCACTTGTGTTCTACTCGTGCACAACATCAACGCATAAAACCTAGGCTCGGATGCCACTGTTGGGGAACGTAGTAATTTCAAAAATTTCCTACGCACATGCAAGATCATGTTGATGCATAGCAACGAGAGGGGAGAGTGTTGTCCACGTACCCTCGTAGACCGAAAGCGGAAGCGTTAGCACAACGCGGTTGATGTAGTCGTACGTCTTCACGGCCCGACCGATGAAGCACGGAAATTACGGCACCTCCGAGTTCTAGCACATGTTCAGCTCGATGATGATCCCCGGACTCCGATCCAGCAGAATGTCAGGGAAGAGTTCCGTCAGCGCGACGGCGTGGTGACGATCTTGATGTTCTACTGTCGCAGGGCTTCGCCTAAGCACCACTACAATATTACGAGGACTAGGGTGGAGGGGGGCACCGCACACGGCTAAGAGATCAATGATCAACTGTTGTCTATGGGGTGCCCCTGCCCCCGTATATAAAGGAGCAAGGGAGGAAGGCGGCCGGCCTAGGAGGAGGGCGCGCCAAGGGGGGAGTCCTACTCCCATCGGGAGTAGGACTCCTCCTTCCCTTGTTGGAGTAGGAGAGAAGGAAAGAGGGGGAGAGGAACAAGGAAAAGTGGGCTGCACCCCTTGTCCAATTCGGACCAGAGGGGGGGCGCGTGCCTCCTTCCTTTTGGCCTCTCTCCTCTATTCCCGTATGGCCCAATAATGCCCATATACTCCCCGACGAATTCCCGTAACTCTCAGGTACTCCGAAAAATACCCGAATCACTCGGAACCTTTCTGATGTCCGAATATAGTCGTCCAATATATCGATCTTTACGTCTCGACCATTTCGAGACTCCTCGTCATGTCTCCGATCTCATCCGGGACTCTGAACTCCTTCGGTACATCAAAACTCATAAACTCATAATATAACTGTCATCGAAACCTTAAGCGTGCGGACCCTACGGGTTCGAGAACAATGTAGACATGACCGAGACACGTCTCCGGTCAATAACCAATAGCGGAACCTGGATGCTCATATTGGCTCCCACATATTCTACGAAGATCTTTATCGGTCAGACCGCATAACAACATACGTTGTTCCCTTTGTCATCGGTATGTTACTTGCCCGAGATTCGATCGTTAGTATCTCAATACCTAGTTCAATCTCGTTACCGGCAAGTCTCTTTACTCATTCCGTTATACATCATCCTGAAACTAACTCATTAGTTGCAATGCTTGCAAGGCTTAATTGATGTGCATTACCGAGAGGGCCCAAAGATACCTCTCCGACAATCGGAGTGACAAATCCTAATCTCGAAATACGCCAACCCAACAAGTACCTTCGGAGACACCTGTAGAGCACCTTTATAATCACCCAGTTACGTTGTGACGTTTGGTAGCACACAAAGTGTTCCTCCGGTAAACGGGAGTTGCATAATCTCATAGTCATAGGAATATGTATAAGTCATGAAGAAAGCAATAGCAACAAACTAAACGATCAAGTGCTATGCTAACGGAATGGGTCAAGTCAATCACATCATTCTCCTAATGATGTGATCCCGTTAATCAAATGACAACTCATGTCTATGGTTAGGAAACATAACTATCTTTGATCAACGAGCTAGTCAAGTAGAGGCATACTAGTGACACTCTGTTTGTCTATGTATTCACACATGTATTATGTTTCCGGTTAATACAATTCTAGCATGAATAATAAACATTTATCATGATATAAGGAAATAAATAACAACTTTATTATTGCCTCTAGGGCATATTTCCTTCAATGTCCGGTCAGTACCCCCATTCTTCGCCGGGAGTGGGCAGAGGCCCTCAGCGCTGTACTTGCACCAGAGGTCGGCCATGCCATACTTGCACCAGACGCCCGTCGTGCCATTCGCATGGGTGCCGCTGGTCGCCTTGTCCGCGGGCTGCTGAATGCGAATGCGCTGGTCCATAGGCTCAACCGCCTCCTTGGCCCAGGTGTCCACCTGGGCGCAGTAGAGGAACATGGCCGTCGCATCGTCGAGCTGGTGATCTCCGATGAAATAGCCAACTTGGAGCTCGAGATCACGCTCCAGATGTACCGTGAGCATGTCAACCGGTTGGACGAACGCCTGCACGAGTTTAGGCAGAGCCAAGAGCTACCGTAGGCAAGGGCTGCTGGTCATGGTCTCATGGATGCGTTTTATTTTGAAAAGTCATTTCAACGTGGATAGCTATTTATTCACAGCAATCATAGTATTGCTCTGTTTCAATGTGTGTACTTTGTTTTCCATTATTATATGTTCTCTTTCAATGTGTGTATGTATGGTTGTCCATTCTGTATATATGGATGATAACAACTAGATTCAAATTAATATACAAAAATAGATATAAAATGGAATTCATAATATATATATATATATATTAAATGTTCATTAGTTCATCACAGAGTATATATATATATATATATATATATATATATATATATATATATATATATATATAATATCATCACATATACGTGATGATACTTAACTACTAGGTACAATGCATAAAATTGAAAACGAACAATACTAAAACTAATAATCCCTCCTGGGACCAATATTTCGGCAGCCCCTCGCCAGCAACTCCTTGGTGCACGGTGTCTTCCCAGTGCGGAGGCAGCACTCCGCCTCCTCCGCCTTGCAGCGCTTGACGTACCGATCTGCCTCTTGCTGGCGGACGCGCATGGCCGAACTTGCCATTTTGTTGGGCGCCCACCGGAGCTCCTCGTCGGTGGCACGCTGGAGCTTATTGACCCACCTCCATGCAACGACGAGGCGATGACCTTCCTCATGAAGTACCCCGTCTTCGTACACCTCCTCGGCACAATGAAGCGCCCGACCCCAAAGCTCCGTCGCCTTCTTTTTCCAGGCAGCATCACGGGCTTCACAGGCTGCCTGGTACCTAGCTTCCTCCTCCGCTATCTCCTTCTTGAACGCCACTTGCCTGGCTTTCTTAGCCGGCGGCAGCGAATTCCACAGACAAAGATTGTACTGGCCCCAAAACCAATCCAAAGTTGGGGGGTCCGACGCAACATCGTCAGGCAGCGCGTAGGGGTCCTCGTTGCTGCTAATCGAGTGAGCGTCCTCGGGGGGCGGCGACTCCTCGTCGGCGCGTGGGTAGACCGGCGACGCCATGGCAGAGATTTGAGAGAGAGAGAGAGAGGGCAAGCGAGGGGAGGATGTAGATGAGAATGCAGGCGGGACGACGTGAGCAAGGTAGTATTTATTGATGGTCGGAATATAGATCTACGGGGACAGTACAAACGCCGGTCGCCGGAATTTATGAGTATTGTAGTTTGAATTACACATGGTTCCCGTAGCAAAATCCGTGTATGAACATAATAGCCAAAATCCGTGTGTGAACATAATAGCTGACGGTTTCCAATGCAGAACTGTGTCTGATTAATGACCCCTGCCATTCACCTATCAAACATTGAGCCATGAGATAGACTGCCAATCGTGTGGGCACCGGTTGTCTTTCCAGATCTTTACATTTTCTTTTTTGAACACCAGATATTTACATCGTCTGATGATTTTTTAACTCGCACATAAGTACACAAAAATATGATTTTTCAAATTGTTATGGTTAGGCGTTGCATGTAGATGTAGTTCAAATTTGAATTACGGTCATTAAATGGTTAAAAACTCACTTAAATTTCTTTAAAAGGTCAAATGACCTCTGAAATTTTCTAAATTTTCACATGACACTTGTATTAGTGCACGTTAAACGTAGAAAAAAATTGAAGGCCGTAAGAGGAAGCTATCTCCCTATCGTCATCAAACATGCATTGTTCCCTTTCGGAACCACGAACCTTCTAGTGAGTTGCTCGGGTTTGTGAGGGGTGTGTGTCCAAACTTTCATCAAACAGGCCAATTTTTACCACATCATCTTGGTGGCATGACATTAAATCAAGCAAGGTTTCATGTTTTTCTGATCATTTTTTACTTTTTTGGAATTAAAATTCCATGCTACTACATGCATGTGTGCCCATGCCTTGAGACCAATATGTTTGAAAATTCCTTCTAATTTACTGCACATGGAATTAACTCGCACACAAGTACACAAAAATATGATTTTTCAAACCGTTATGGTTAGGCGTTGCATGTAGATGTAGTTCAAATTTGAATTACGATCATTAAATGGTTAGAAAATCACTTAAATGTCTTTAAAAGGTCAAATGACCCCTGAAATTTTCAAAAGTTTCACATGACAGTTGTACTAGTGCAAGTTAGATGTAGAAAAAATTGAAGGCCGAGGAAGCTATCTCCCATTCGTCATCAAACATGCATTGTTCCCTCTCAGAAATATGAACCTTCTAGTGAGTTGCTCCTGTTTATGAGGGATGTGTGTCCAAAATTTCGTCAAACAGGCCAATTTTTTTACCACATCACTTGGTGGCATGACATTAAATCAACCAAGGTTTCATGTTTTTTGATCATTTTTTAAATTTTTTGAATTAAAATTCCATGTCACTCCATGCATATGTATGCATGTGTCCATGTCGTGAGACCAATATGTTTGAATATACCTTCTAATTTACAGCACATGGAATTAACTTGCACACAAGTACACAGATATGATTTTTCAAACCGTTTTGGTTAGGCATTGCATGTAGATGTAGTTCAAATTTGAATTACGATCATTAAATGGCTAAAAAATCACTTAATTTTTTTAAAAGGTCAAATGACCCCTAGAATTTTCAAAAATTTCACATTACAGTTGTAGTAGTGCATGTTAGACGTAGAAAAAAAATTGAAGACCGTACGAGGAAGCTATCTCCCGTTTGTCATCAAACATGCATTCTTCCCTCTCGCAACCATGAGCCTTCTAGTGAGTTGCTCCGGTTTGTGAGGGGTGTGCGTCCAAACTTTCGTCAAACATGCCATTTTTTTACCATATCATCTTGGTGGCATGACATTATATCAACCAAGGTTTCATGTGTTTCTGATATTTTTTAATTTTTTTGGAATTAAAATGCCATGTAACTCCATGCATACATATGCATGTGTCCATATCGTCAGACAAATATGTTTGAAAATTGCTTCTAATTTACTGCATATGGAATTAACTCGCACATAAGTACACAAATATGATTTGTCAAACCGTTATGGTTAGGCGTTGCATGTAGATGTAGTTCAAATTTGAATTAAATGGCTAGAAAATCACTTAAATGTTTTTAAAAGGTCAAATGACCTCTGAAATTTTCTAAATTTTCATAAGACAGTTGTATTAGTGCACGTTAAACGTATAAAAAAATTTAAAGGCCGTAAGAGGAAGCTATCTCCTGTTCATCATCAAACATGCATTGTTCCCTCTCAAAACCACGAGCCTTCCAGTGAGTTGCTTCGGTTTGTGAGGGGTGTGTGTCCAAACTTTTGTCAAACAGGCCAATTTTTTGCTACATCATCTATGTGGCATGACATTAAATCAAGCAAGTTTCATGTTTTTCTGATAATTTTTTAATTTTTTGGAATTAAAATGCCATGTCACTCCACGCATGTGTGCCCATGCCTTGAGACCAATATGTTTGAAAATTCCTTGTAATTTACTGCACATGAAATTAACTCACACACAAGTACACAAAAATATGATTTATGGTTAGGCGTTGCATGTAGATGTAGTTCAAATTTGAATTACGGTCATTAAATGGTTAGAAAATCACTTAAATGTCTTTAAAAGGTCAAATGACCCGTGAAATTTTCAAAAATTTCACATGACAATTGTATTAGTGCACGTTAGACGTAGAAAAAAATTGAAGGCCGTAAGAGGAAGCTATCTCCCGTTCGTCATCAAACATGCATTGTTCCCTCTCAGAACCATGAACCTTCTAGTGAGTTGCTTCGGTTTGTGAGGGTTGTGTGTCTAAACTTTTGTCAAACATGCCAATTTTTTTACCACATCATCTTGGTGGCATGACATTAAATCAACCAAGGTTTCATGTTTTTCTAATTATTTTTTAATTTTTTGGAATTAAAATGTCATGTCACTCCATGCATACGTATGCATGTGTCCATGTCGTGAGACCAATATGTTTGAAAATTCCTTCTAATTTACTGCACATGGAATTAACTTGCACACATGTACACAGATATGATTTATCAAACTTTTTTGGTTAGGCGTTGCATGTAGATGTAGTTCAAATTTGAATTATGGTCATTAAATGGGTAGAAAATCACTTAAATTTTTTAAAAGGTCAAATGACTCCTAGAATTTTCAAAAATTTCGCATTACAGTTGTAGTAGTGCATGTTAGATGTAGAAAAAAAAATTGAAGGCCATAAGAGGAAGCTATCTCTCGTTCGTCATCAAAATTGCATTGTTCCCTCTCGGAACCACGAGCCTTCTAGTGAGTTGCTCCAGTTTGTGAGGGGTGTGTGTCCAAACTTTCGTTAAACATGCCAATTTTTTTACCACATCATCTTTGTGGCATGACATTACATCAACCAAGGTTTCATGTGTTTCTGATTTTTTTTATTTTTTGGAATTAAAATGACATGTCACTCCATGCTTAATTATGTCATAGCCTTGAGACCAATATGTTTGAAAATTCTTCCAATTTACTGCACATGGAATTAAATCGCACACAAGTACACAAAATATGAATTTTCAAACCGTTATGCTTAGTTGTTGCATGTACATGTAGTTCAAATTTCAATTACGTTCATTAAATGGCTAGAAAATCACTTAAATGTCTTAAAAGGTCAAATGACCCCTAAAATTTTCCAAAATTTGACATGACAGTTGTATTAGTACTGCAAAATTTCTCGTACATTTAAAACACCATCCGTTGCCACTGTACTCCAAATTCATCTTTCATAGCTAATAAAAAATATCTATAACATCACACACAGTTGTTTTCGAGGAACCGATTGCGATGAAAATATCTGGGTCTATTTGAGTCTCCTTCCTTAAGCTTTGCTGGCTCGTCTGCTCCAGTGCCGGCAACCCCCGAATCCACGAATCTCGTCCCCCATTCCCACACCCCCTTCTTGCAAAGATGACGCCGTGGAAACACTTCGTGAAGCCACTACTACGAGTAGTACAACCTTGAGGGCGGCGCCGAGGACGAGGACGAGGACGCGGTCGACTTCAGCAGGGGGACGCGGAGTCCACCAATGGTGGCATGTCACCAGGACAAGTCATTGACATCTCATCTCACACCGGCGATGCATAGGCCGGCGCGGCGGCGGATTTGTTAAAATTATGCATACTTGGGCTTTGTTTTTAATGTTGGTCTTTTGTTTAGCAATTTTTAGGTCAACTGGCTCTGTTTAATTACTAAAATTGCTTGATTCAGTAAGTGTGGTATGTCTCCTGTATGCTCTTTTGTGTGCCCAAATTAGCCAGCGATGTTAAATTATGCAATGATGTACCCGGGGAAATTTCCACCAAAATTTGAATTATCAAACTCATCCCATGCGCGTAAAGCAGAAGAATCGTTTGCGATGCACACAATCGTTCAAAGTGAATGGTCCGGCGACACCGCGCGCAAAGTTTCCCTCCACATTTCCAAAATTTTGGCCTACCGCCAAAATATCTACCCCGCCCCCTTCCCCCCTTCCCCACCCCCTTTTCTCCCTGACCACAAGTCACATTTCCCCTGTTTCCTCCTTCCTTCCTTCCTTGCTAAGCTATAGCCGCTTCCTCTTGTAGGTCCCTAAGACCATCAGTGGCAACGAATGGAGTGGGGTGGCTGAAGATCTATCTGCTCATTGTCACCATCAATCTCCATGCGTGAAGCTAGTTGTATTTGATTCTATGGATAGTGGGAGGAAGTTTCTTGCATGTGCATAGAAGGTTAAACCCTCTTTCGTTGTTACAAATCATTTGTTAGATGTGATTCAGACACTGTCACGGTCCCAACCCATTCATACCACACCTTCAACCAAACGCATCCTAAGACAGTGTCACAGTTTGTACATAGTATCTTAAATTGTTGCCATGTCATCAGCGGTGCCATTAGAAAATTATTTGGCACTGCTTTAGCAATTTATGCAGCCAACTTTGGTCCTCACATTCGAGCAGCCAAGCAGTAAAATACTAAATCTTTATGGCACGAAGGAACTGGGCATCGAAGCAACTACGTGCTCCGGAGTCTGGGTCCCTGATTTTCCCCGCTACATTGGCTCGCCAGTGCAGGGCACCGGTGCGAGATGTAGCAACAGTTGTCTTTACCCCAGTTTGGCATACATAGTGGACGGCCTTAGTGCTATTAGTTCTATGTTACTAAATTTGTGCATGTACACCCTTGTTAATATAAATTTCTTGCCATCCAAACATTGTCGCTATGCTGTTGCAGTTATATTTACCTTCCTCATAAAATGTTCAATTTGTTATTTACTGTACATGAGTAAGAACTTGTAGCGTCGTTGTAGTTAATTATAGCTTCTGATGTTCTAGAATTTGGTTGTTGTCTCAGAACCAATTATTTCATTTGCATATTGATCTTTTTGAGAAGATATGTCATAATTAACATGTTTCTTCAGTTTTTCAAAAGAAGCATTGATGATTTTCTATATTGCTATAAACCCATTTCCCCTACACTTTTTACTAGTCTAGTTTTAAATATTATAGGATGAACGGAAGTGTTCTTACTTGGAGTGGGTTGATCAAGAGTGGCCACAGTCTTTGAAGATGTGCCTAGTGAAGCTTTGGAGCATGTATGAGGAAGAGAACACACGTAGGCTTAGAGAAAGTGTTGTCAATGCTGAAGCATATTTCAAGATGCGGGATAAAAAGTTGAAGGTGGAGAATGAGCTCAGTTTTTTTAAATCAGACTTTGCTAAGATGGTGTTGGCGAAGGAGGAGGCACTTTTCCAGTTGGCCCGTGCAAAACGGGTTCTTACTGAACTGAAAGCAGAGGTGGATAAGACGAGCCTGGATGATCTCGATTAGGGAAATGAATATATTGTTCTTATGAAGTTGAACTAGATATATGTTGTATTGTGTTGTTTTCATGTAGCTACCGTACTGTGATGTTATAATATATTTTATGTGCCTGATATGAAATTGGCAAACAACTGTTCGATATGAAATTGGCAAACAGCTGTTCGATATGAAATATGAATTTGCGTAATACTGGAATTATTAATTGCAAACTAATAAACCTGCTAAATGTGTCATGGACCTTTGCAAACGGTTCTGGCAGAAAAAGTGCTTGCGATGGATAGCCCAATGCCACACAGTTTTCTTCATCAAATCGTGTGTGATATAGTTGATAAAAACAAACAGTTAACCATGGCAAACCGTGTGTGATAGTTATGCCTTTCACACACGAGCCTGCACATAAAACTGTGTGGGATGTACGTCCGAACGGAAACGTGTTCCCTGGATTGACTGTGTGGGATGTACATAAGAACGGAAACGTATTCCTTGGACTGTGTGTGATATACATACGAACGGAAATGTTTTTCTGGGATTCACCGTGTGGGATGTACATACCTATGGAAATGATTTTTTCGGATTACCGTGTGGGATGTACATACCTAGGGAAATGATTGGGTTTCGATGCCTCGCCCGATCGCACACGACCCCAGCCTGGGTCCCAGGAGGTCCTATCCCCGATGATTTCTGGGTCGTGTGTGAAGGACATGCTATCGCACACACTTGGCGACGGTTCCAAATGCCGTCACAGAAAGGGGTTAAAAACTGTTTGTTTAGGACCGACGCACACCAGTGAAGGATGTCAAAGTGAACAAAAGTATATATGATATACATGTTATTGATGTGTACTTTACTAGTATTCATAGTAACCCCTGGTATTTGATACTGGTTCAGTTGCTACGATTAGTAACTTGAAACAGGAGTTATAAAATGAACAAAGACTAGTTGAGGGCAAGGTGATGATGTGTGTTGGAAGTGATTCCAAGGTTGATAAGATCACCATCACACACTTCCTTTACCTTCGGGATTAGTGTTGAACCTAAAATAAATATTATTTGGTGTTTGCATTGAGCATAATATGATTGGATCATGTTTATTGCAATAAGGTTATTCATTTAAGTCAAAGAATAATTGTTATTCTGTTTACATGAAGAAAACCTTCTGTGGTCATACACCCAAGGTGAATGGTTTATTGAATCTCGATTGTAGTGATACACATATTCATAATATTGAAACCAAAAGATGCAAGGTTAATAATGATAGTGCAACTTATTTGTGGCACTGCCGTTTAGGTCATATTGGTGTAAAGCGCATGAAGAAACTCCATGCTGATGGGCTTTTGGAATCACTTGATGCTTGCGAACCATGCCTCATGGGCAAGACGACTAAGACTCCGTTCTCCGGAATAATGGAGCGAGCAATAGACTTATTGGAAATAATACATACTGATGTATGCGGTCCGATGAGTGTTGAGGCTCGCGGAGGGTATCGTTATTTTCTGACCTTCACAGATGATTTGAGAAGATATGGGTATATCTACTTAATGAAACATAAGTCTGAAACACTTGAAAAGTTCAAAGAATATCAGAGTGAAGTGGAAAATCATCATAACAAGAAAATAAAGTTTCTACGGTCTGATTGTTGAGGTGAATATATGAGTTACGAGTTTGGCCTTCATTTGAAACAATGTGGAATAGTTGCGCAACTCACGTCACCTGGAACACCATAGCGTATTGGTGTGTCTGAACGTCGTAACCGTACTTTATTAGATATGGTGCAATCTATGATTTCTCTTACCGATTTACCACTATAGTTTTGGGGTTATGCATTAGAGACAGCTTCATTCATGTTAAATAGGGCAGCGTCTAAAAATCCGTTGAGACGACACCGTATGAACTGCGGTTTAGCAAGAAACATAAGCTATCATTTCTTAAAGTTTGGGGTTGAGATGCTTATGTGAAAAAGTTTCAGCCTGATAAGCTCAAACCCAAATCAGAGAAGTGCGTCTTCATAGGATACCCAAAAGAAACTGTTGGGTACACCTTCTATCACCGATCCAAAGGCAAGATCATTGTTGCTAAGAGTGGATCCTTTCTAGAGAAGGAGTTTCTCTCGAAAGAAGTGAGTGGGAGGAAAGTAGAACTTGATGAGGTAATTGTACCTTCTCTCAAATTGGAAAGTAGCTCATCACTGAAATCAGTTCCAGTGATGCCTACACCAATTAGTGAGGAAGTTAATGATGATGATCATGAAACTTCAGATCAAGTTACTACCGAACCTCGTAGGTCAACCAGAGTACGATCCGCACCAGAGTCGTACAGTAATCCTATTCTGGAAGTCATGTTGCTAGAACATGATGAACCTATGAACTATGAGGAAGCGATGATGAGCCCAGATTCTGACAGATGGCTTGAGGCCATGAAATCTGAGTTGATCAAAGCATATAGTTTTATACAGACTTGCGGCGAAGCCTCTATTTACAAGAAAGTGAGTGGGAGCACTACAACTTTTCTGATAAGTATATGTGAATGACATATTGTTGATCGGAAATGATGTAGAATTTTCTGGAAAGCATAATGGAATGTTTGAAAGGAATTTTTCAAAGAAAGACCTCGGTGAAGCTGCTTACATATTGGGCATCAATATCTATAGAGATAGATCAAGACGCTTGATAAGATTTTTCAATGAGTACATACCTTGACAAGATTTTGAAGTAGTTCAAAATGGAACAAACAAAGAAGGAGTTCTTACCTGTATTGCAAGGTGTAAAGTTGAGTAAGACTCAAAACACGACCACGACAGAAAATAGAAAGAGAATGAACGTCATTCCCTATGCCTCAGCCATAGGTTCTATAAAGTATGCTATGTTTTATACCAAACCTATTGTCTAACTTGCCATGAGTTTGGCAAGGGGGTACAATATTGATCCAAGAGTGGATCACTAAACATCGGTCAAAATTATCCTTAGAAGACTAAGGAGATATTTCTTGGTTATGGAGATGATAAAGAGTTCGTCGTAAAAAGTTGTGTCGATGCAAGCTTTTACACCGATCCAGATGACTCTGAGTCTCAATATGGATACATACTGAAAGTGGGAGAAATTAGCTAGAGTATCTCCATGCAAAGCATTGTAGACATAGAAAATTTGCAAAATACATACGGCTCTGAATGTGACAGACCCATTGACTAAGCTTCTCTCACAAGCAAGACATCATCACACCTTAGTACTCTTTGGGTGTTAATCACATAGCAATGTGAACTAGATTATTGACTCTAGTAAAACCCTTTGGGTATTAGTCACATGGGGATGTGAACTAATCACATAAAGATGTGAACTATTGGTATTAAATCACATGGCGATGTGAACTATATTATTGACTCTAGTGCAAGTGGGAGACTGGAGGAAATATGCCCTAGACGCAATAATAAAGTTGTTATTTATATTTCCTTATATCATGATAAATGTTTATTATTCATGCTAGAATTGTATTAATCGGAAACTTAGTACATGTGTGAATACATAGACAAAACAAAGTGTCCCTAGTATGCCTCTACTTGACTAGCTTGTTAATCAAAGATGGTTATGTTTCCTGACCATAGATATGTGTTATCATTTTATGAACGGGATCACATCATTAGAGAATGATGTGATGGACAAGACCCATCCTTAGCTTAGATAAATGATCGTTTAGATTTATTGCTATTGCTTTCATCATGACTTACACATGTTCCTCTAACTATGAGATTACGCAACTCCCGAATACCAGAGGAACACCTTGTGTGCTATCAAATGTCACAACATAACTAGGTGATTATAAAGATGCTCTACAGGTGTCTCCGATGGTGTTTTTTGAGTCGGCATAGATCGAGATTAGGATTTGTCACTCCGTGTATCGAACAGGTATCTCTGGGCCCTCTCAATAATGCTCATCACTATAACCCTTGCAAGCAAAGTAACTAATGAGTTAGTTGCAGGATGATGCATTACAGAACGAGTAAAGAGACTTGCCGGTGACAAGATTGAACCTGGTATGATGATACCGACTGTAGCGACCCGACCCGAATGGATCAAGTCTCTGTGCTTAAGTGTCATCCCTGGATCGGTATGCTGACACACACAGTACTCGAGGATTTATAACAGAGGTAAATCACATGTAGAAAGTAACGTAAAACATTATTACCTCAATCCAAATAGCGGAAGTAACAAGGTTGTGGATTCCCATCAACACCAACGGCAAAGTTGAGTGTAGAAATCGTAACCCTAACGTATCACTTACTCATCGTAAGATATCCTGCAACATGAGACGTTGCAGCCACGAGGGTCGGTACATTGAATGTACTGGCAAATTCACACCATAGAGCAATGCTGAAATATGACTATCACTACATGCATATATGGCTGGTGGAAAAGCTCTATGGTTATATGGTTTTTGTGAAAAGCCAATTTTTCCCTACTGCAAAGGAATAAAATTTATTTAACTATCATGGTGGTTGTTAAACATTGAGAATGGTTGACAGCATTCTCAATCCCAATTAAGGATCATCATTAAAACCCAACCAATTATTTAAGTAACGTGATGAGATCAACAGGATAATCCAAGAACTAGATACTCAAGATGTCCATAACCGGGGACACGACTAATCATGATTAGTTTGTACACTCTCTAGAGGTTTGCACACTTTTCCCCACAAGACTCGATCTCCTCCATTGGATTTCTCGCACTACATGGTGTTTGAGAAACGGATGACCGAGACATAGTCCTTCAGAAGCGTTTGCACCTTACGATGGGTAGACCGTACCACCTACAACCCCTACATCTACTAGTCTACCACTATAAGAGTTCACACGACTTAATCAACTATGCTAGAGCCCATAATAGCTTGTGGCTGCACACGGAAGTTTCTAGCATGAATAATCTTATGATCCCTTTGAGCCTGGGTGGCGGACCGTAGGATGATCACATGGTATATCCCCGAGATCTCCTAGGACAACACTGGTATATCCCCAGGTGTCCGGGCAAGTCCACTGGTATATCCCCAGGGTGGCCCTAGAAATCCACCCAGATGTGTATTTAAGTTGCCACCTTAAGTTGAAACATTAAATAAGAATCTCACATCTGTCATGGATTTCACTCATACCCAAACCATGTCTACGATCATAGCATAGCAATATAAGCAACACGTAGAAGTAACTCCCAAGGGTTTGATAGTAACAGGGCAATAGGTTCCTACCTCAGCAACTACTTCCCAATACCCACATGTTATCAATCCCACTCATGCAATGTTTGAGGGTTGAAACTAATGCATAAAAACTGGGTACGAAAGGGATATGATCAAAGTGTGAACTTGCCTGCAACGTTGGTGAAGGTGATTCGCACTCAAAATCTTGGTAGCTCTACTCGTCACACTCCGGTCAATCTATCATAATCAAGCAATAGTAACCACACATAAGCAATCACTCAAAAGACCAGAAAGAACAAAGAAGACGATTCGGAAAACATCAAAATCAAGCAAATAACTCTTGCAACATAAAACTATTTCTAACAGTACCAATATTATGTGAATTTGGCCTTATCAGAAAGTTTAGGTCAAGAGCTTTAATTTGCAAAAAGAATCAACTCAAACGGAGCTACGAAACTCAAGTTACAATCAAACAAAATTTGAATTCAAATCTGATCTAATTCAAATTTTAAACTTTTCAAAAACATGTTTAAGTTGTTTTACTGGATAGATGAGATCATAACAAAGATGTGGGCGTTGGTTTCGTTGAATTTTGACTAACGAGTAAAAAGTTACGCAGGTTTGAAAATCAGGGGCTAAACAGTAAAGAAACTAATTACGGATAGGTCCCTGACTAAAATAAAAAGAAAAAGAAAAAATTCTACCGAGCAAATGCCCGCTACAGAAAGCTAACGAACGAACTCATTCACTACCGAACCCTAACTAATGAACGTCCAAAAAAAATCTAAATAAAAACCGATCTAAACCTAAAAAAAACCGAACTAAAACAATAAACCGGACCGGGCGGTTTTATACCGGTTCACGTCGGTTCGTACGAGACCGGCGGCGGCTCGGTGGGCAACGGCGGCTCGGCGAGGCGGTGGACTCCGGCGAGCTCGGCGCGGCAACGGCAGCAGCGGCGGGCGGCGTCGGAGGCGCGGGGCGAGGGCGCGGGCGGCGGGCGAGGGCGACGAGCGAGGGCGGTGCAAGCAGGCGGCAGCAGCGGTGGCGCAGGCGGCGGCGGTGAAGCAGCGGCGGCGGCGAGATCTGCGGCGGCGCGAGCGGCAGCGGCGTCGGAGAGGAACGGGCCCGGGGCGGTGCCCTTTATAAGAGGAGGCGAGGCGAAGGCTTGGCGTGCGCGAGGGGCAGGCGAGGAGACCGGGGCGGACACGGCGTCGCCGGCGATGCGTGCGGGCGGCGGACTCTGCTCGGGGTCGGGGACGGCTGCGCGCGTGGGTGGGCTGGCTAGGCCTTGGCCTGGCTTCGGTGCTAGGCTGGACCAGTCGGCGAAGGGAACCCTTTTTTTAATAAAACATTTTCAATAAAAACAACAAAAATAAAATAAAATAAAAGCAAAATAAAACTTTTCATAGGCATATAATATATCAAAATTTTTAGAAAAAGATTTTCTACAACGTGAACATTTTTATAACTTTAAATAAAATATACAAAAATTATAATAAATCAAACAATGCCACTGATTCAATAAAACCCACAAAAAATCATTTTAAAAATACCAAAATGACTTCAAATTAATTTTTATCCAATTTTCTATTGTAGGGAATCATGTTACCCTATTTTCCATATATTTTATTTTTGGAGAAAAATAATTTGAATAAAACTCAAGTAACCCAATATTGAAAATAATTTCAAATGGATTTTAAATTTGAGTTTCTTTGAAACTCCCAACTCATATTTCATATAATTTGAAGAAGTCATTTTATCTTCTCTCATGAAAATCATTGAGTTGCATAAAGTTTCAGAATTGGAAATATTCTCAAATGGAATTCAAATATTTTCAACACCCCTTGTCATTTATATAAATGGAAGAAGTCATGTCATCTTCTCTCCATGGTTTTGTGGTAAAAAGAATTTGAATTCACGGAGATCTTAAAATGCAAAAATGAAAGTTTGGGAAAGTCCTTTTATTCCCTCTCATTTAACTTTCAAAAAGTTTTGAATTTCACTCAATCAATCACACAACAATCAAACAATCAGTCAAATCTATCTATTTATTATAACATTCCAAAATATAGAATTTTGGGATGTTACAAACCTACCACCCTTAAAATGAATCTCGTCCTCGAGATTCGGAGAGGCTAGAAAGAAATAGGTTTGGGTCGGGGTCTTCTCAAAATTCATCGATCATCTCAGGGGGTCTGGGGTGCTACCACCCTTAGAAACATCGTTACGGTTCCATCAAAACTCATATACTCCATCCTTATTCTCGATAGTGCCGGTCTTCTCAAATCTTCAGTATAATTCCTTTCTCTGGGCTCTTCCGGTAACGGCATAACCTTTACCGCAATTCTTCTGTCCTTTCCTCTTGGTAAGGTTATTCTGAGATTGGGTCTTCTTAGCTGACAGGTCTGGCGCCAAAACTAAACAACTATCGATATCTCATGGTGGTCAACAATTTATGGTTTCTCCTGCATAAAATGGTTTGGTTGATCCTCTCCGTATAACCTACGGTTGGCAAAAACTGCCTTGTACAAGGGAAAAAATTCTTATACCATTCTAAGGTTTAAACAAGGTTTTGTTCGTCGTCTCTCTACTATAGGTAAGTCACTCAGATTTACCATCCCATGTAGCAAGGCAAATAATAAGAGTAAGTCGATATGGTGATCAATCCATCCCGCACCCAAATCATTACCATGTATATGGTTTAGCGAATCTCGCATTCTAACACTCGGTCATCCTCACAAGCATTGCAGAATTTCTCTTGTCAACGAACCAGGTTCGGATAAATCCATTGATTCTGCAAGCCAAACAACCATCTATCATTCCTTCACAACTCTCAGGTTTTGCGTAAACTCCTATAAATTCGTCTATCGATAAAATCGTAACTTCTTACAAGGTTTTTCCTTCAGCAAGAGTGTGCTTGCTTCTTGGCAGGTCCCGGGGCCTGTGGGTTATGGCCCATCTCATCACTTGCAAACCTTGAACTCATCATCGGGGCAACGGATCTCTAATCCAACATCCAACTTCCAGCTTCCTAGTGTTGGAAATATGCCCTAGAGGAAATAATAAATTGGTTATTATTATATTTCCCTGTTCATGATAATCGTTTATTATCCATGCTAGAATTGTATTGATAGGAAACTCTGATACATGTGTGGATACATAGACAACACCATGTCCCTAGTAAGCCTCTAGTTGACTAGCTCGTTGATCAATAGATGGTTACGGTTTCTTGACCATGGACATTGGATGTCGTTGATAATGGGATCACATCATTAGGAGAATGATGTGATGGACAAGACCCAATCCTAAGCCTAGCACAAGATCATGTAGTTCGTATGCTAAAGCTTTTCTAATGTCAAGTATCATTTCCTTAGACCATGAGATTGCGCAACTCCCGCATACCGTAGGAGTGCTTTGGGTGTGCCAAACTCACAACGTAACTGGGTGGCTATAAAGGTACACTACAGGTATCTCCGAAAGTGTCTGTTGGGTTGGCACAAATCGAGACTGGGATTTGTCACTCCGTGTAAACGGAGAGGTATCTCTGGGCCCACTCGGTAGGACATCATCATAATGTGCACAATGTGATCAAGGAGTTGATCACGGGATGATGTGTTACGAAATGAGTAAAGAGACTTGCCGGTAACGAGATTGAACAAGGTATCGGGATACCGACGATCGAATCTCGGGCAAGTATCGTACCGCTAGACAAAGGGAATTGTATACGGGATTGATTAAGTCCATGACATCGTGGTTCATCCGATGAGATCATCGTGAAGCATGTGGGAGCCAACATGGGTATCCAGATCCTGCTATTGTTTATTGACCGGAGAGGTTTCTCGGTCATGTCTACATGTTTCCCGAACCCGTAAGGTCTACACACTTAAGGTTCGATGATGCTAGGGTTATAGGGAAAGTACGTACGTGGTTACCGAATGTTGTTCGGAGTCCCGGATGAGATCCCGGATGTCACGAGGAGTTCCGGAATGGTCCAGAGGTAAAGATTTATATATGGGAAGTCCTGTTTTGGTCGCTGGAAAAGTTTCGGGTTTATCGGTAATGTACCGGGACCACCGGGAGGGTCCCGGTGGTCCACCAAGTGGGGCCACCAGCCCCGAAGGGCTGCATGGGCCAAGTGTGGGAGGGGACCAGCCCCAGGTGGGCTGGTGCGCCCCCCACCAAGGCCCAAGGCTCAAGGGAGAGTGGAAGGGGGCAAACCCTAGGCTCAGATGGGCCTAAGGCCCACCTAGTGGTGCGCCCCCCTCTCTCCCCCCTTGGCCGCCCCCCTAGATGGGATCTAGGGCTGGCCGCCACCCCTAGGGGTGGAAACCTAGGTGGGGGCACAGCCCCTCCCCTCCCCCTATATATACTTGAGGTTTTGGGCTGCCAGAGACACGAATTCTTCCCCTGTTGGTGCAGCCCTACCCCTCTCCCTCCTCGTCTCTCGTAGTGCTTAGCGAAGCCCTGCTGGAGTCCCGCGCTCCTCCACCACCACCACGCCGTCGTGCTGCTGCTGGATGGAGTCTTCCCAACCTCTCCTTCTCCCCTTGCTGGATCAAGGCGTAGGAGACGTCACCGGGCTGTACGTGTGTTGAACGCGGAGGTGCCGTCCGTTCGGCACTAGGATCATCGGTGATTTGGATCACGACGAGTATGACTCCATCAACCCCGTTCACTTGAACGCTTCCGCTTAGCGATCTACAAGGGTATGTAGATGCACTCTCCTTCCCTTCGTTGCTAGATTACTCCATAGATTGATCTTGGTGATGCGTAGAAAATTTTGAATTTCTGCTACGTTCCCCAACACCTAGCCTACTTAAAATCCATCCAATTGATTTGTCTCCCTTTCTTCTTTTGGCACCAAACTAGGACATGATTACTCAGACTCATCATGGAATTTCCCTTCATCCATATTTCCAATATCATACCTCCTTTATATCCAATAGTAATTCATCTCTTCATCCTCGTGGAATATCTCACATACCGAGATAAAAAAAACTTATACTTATGAAATCCTTACTCAACTTCATGGAACATCATTATCCTTTCCAGGGTCAAGCATCCTTACAGGGGAATATTGGCCTTCCCTGCATGGCACTTCTTCAACTAGGAAACGTGAAACACATCATGAACTCCTGACAGTCCTTCGGGTGACTCCAACTTGTTGGCCACTTCTCCCATACGCTCCAAAACTCGGTATGGTCCTACAAATCTCGGGGCTAACTTTACCTTAACTCCAAATCATTTAACTCCTCGCAGAGGGGACACGCGAAGACATGCTCTGTCTCCAATCTCATAGACTTCCTCCTTGCATTTTTGAGTCTGCAAAACTCTTCTGCCTGGACTGAGCTACCTTCAGTCTATCTCGTATCAACTTAACATTCTCTTATGACTCCTTGATCACATTTGGTCCAAACAACTGACGGTCTCCAACTTCATCCCACACACTCTTGGGGTATCAAACATATCGAGACAAAACTTGTATTCATTTTGTCCGAAATCCACTCAGTGGAGTATCCTTATCTTTTCCAGGTGTCAACGGTTCTTACAGGGTACTACCACCCTTAAAATGCTCCAATATTTCATAGACCATATTTCTCATATCCTCGAAAATGGTCAACATCTTTCCTCATAGAGTAACTCATAAAATCCAAATCAGTACCAACACTGCTAACTTTATTATTCCCAAATTATTACAATCTCCTGTTTTTCCATTACATGCCTCAACTCAACACCTCAATATAAAGGAAAATGTTCTCACTACTACTACTATATTTCTTCTGTTACAAACTCAACTATTTATCACAAGTCACCTTGTCCTTCGGACAATCTCTGGCAAAGTGTCCTGCTTCATTACAACAGAAACATATTACTTCTGACAAGTTTCGAGGTTTCCTTGTGATTATATAGCCTACTTGGGTCCTTGGATTCCTTTTTGGGCAATTGCTGAGGTAGTTCCCTGACTCCTTGCACCTATAACAGGTGATATGACTCAGATCCTTCCTGGAATCCAATCTACTTCTCTTTTTGGACTTTTCCATTCCAACCAGGGCTTCTATTTCCTGTGGGTCATACTCTACTTCCTTCGTCGGGAATTCTACTAGATCCCCCTTCATACAATTCTGGGAGATGTGTCCTTCTTCTCCACATGAATAGCAAGACTTGGTGTAGGATTTAATTGGTTCCTATTTGGGTGTGTCCTCCACCTCTTCCTTCATCGCAGGTTCTTTTAAAATTCCCATTAGGGCTCCTTTCATTGCTTCTTTTTTCTGCTGGATGGTTCTTTGTACCATGGGGTAAATGTGACACTGAGCAGGGTAGTGTGTAGTCCCTTCACACAAGAAACAAGTGATCTGCCTAGTTGGGCATTCTTCAGCTGGGTGACTTCCTTCACAATTAGGGCATTCATCCTTGTGTTCTTTATGGTTGTGTCCTATTTCTCCACAAAGCTTGGATGCACAAGTTTTCTTCATATCCTTTCCATAAGGCTTCAATTTCTGGGACACAAACTGAGACTTTAGCAAAGTCAACTTAAATTCTTTCCAAGTGGTTACTCCTTGCCATCCATTGATGGTTTGGTACATCCTCCACCAAGTAGCAGTACCTCTTTCAAAGCATTGAAGAACATGCTGGGACATATCCTTTCTGACTATAGGGTTGTTCTCCATATGATCCTCCATGTTCTGAATCCATCGGTCTGTCTCCAATTGACTCATCGGTCCCGAAAATACAAGCTCATCTCCATTCATCCTCTATTAGGTCCATGGGTTTTGGGGTGAGATAAGAGAGATCAAGAGAGATGCACACAATACAAACAAAGGTTAAAAAAACAGATTTTATTGTGGCTGTCGGAAAAACATCAAACAAATGACAGCTCACAATCGTCGCATCTAACGCAGGTATAGAACAGGGGTTTGGTCTTCTAAAGGTCAATAAATCTTCAAAGTCATCAAACTCTTCCAGTTTTGTTCATGCCTCCAACGGCTTCTTCCCATCGTGCTTGTCCTTCTCAAATTCTTTTGCCAGATCATCTCTGTTGACGCGAAGTCTCTCATGGCGTCCTTTAATATTCTGGAGTTGCGTTCCAAACTTCTGGGTTTCAGCATCTTGGTATGAACCATGGTCCTACTGTCTTTCAGTTCCTGACGAATCTCCTGTATCTCGAGGTTTTGCTCCTCCAGCTCGGCTACTTCAGCTTCTTGGTCCTAAGTTCTTCATGAAATACTTCCTTGCCAAATACGCTTCCTGAAGGTCCATCTTAAAACTCTTGATGTAATAGTCCAAATCCTGGTGATGCACCATCTAAGGTTAAAACTCCATCCCTTACTGATAGGTGCTCCATCAGCCTTCTACCATCCAATCCTTCCATGCATATGCATGCTTAACTCAGCAAGGTGATAAATAGCATAAGCGGGCGATAACATCATGGATAGTCGTGTTTCTGCTCCTGTCATTTCCATGAGCTATCTCTCCATAGTTGATATCTCCTGCCTTAGGGTTTTCCTTAACAGAACTTTGAGTTTTTAACTCTCCATGCTCCTGTCTTTCTCTAGTTTACCTTGATCTCGGGTATTGACAGCTTCAATAGTCTGACAATTCCATAAGGGTAGCTTTCCTAGGTCATAAAAAAATTGGGAATTCTTCAGAACCTTCAAATTCTCCTAGTCTTTGGATTCTTCATCTGTTGTAGTTTCCATTATTGTAATGCACGGTAGAATGCTCTTCATTCCAAATGGTCTTAGTTGTCCGATATATTGTACTTCTTGAAGCGGTCTCATTAGTCGAATCTTCGAGTGGTCAAAAGGGGAAAACGGATATGGTCTAACTAAAGGGAATATTTGAATAAGCTCAGAAGAGAAGAGAGGTAAAAGGTCTTTTTTAAAAGGAAAGTTTTTAGAAAAAAAATCCTTTCTATGGGCTTGCTAATTTCTAGGGTCACGTCCTACAGTCAACATGTGCTCTGGTATCATCTTGTAGCGACCCGACCCGAATGGATCAAGTCTCTGTGCTTAAGTGTCATCCCTGGATCGGTATGCTGACACACACAGTACTCGAGGATTTATAACAGAGGTAAATCACATGTAGAAAGTAACGTAAAACATTATTACCTCAATCCAAATAGCGGAAATAACAAGGTTGTGGATTCCCATCAACACCAACGGCAAAGTTGAGTGTAGAAATCGTAACCCTAACGTATCACTTACTCGTCGTAAGATATCCTGCAACATGAGACGTTGCGGCCACGAGGGTCAGTACATTGAATGTACTGGCAAATTCACACCATAGAGCAATGCTGAAATATGACTATCACTACATGCATATATGGCTGGTGGAAAAGCTCTATGGTTATATGGTTTTTGCGAAAAGCCAATTTTTCCCTACTGCAAAGGAATAAAATTTATTTAACTATCATGGTGGTTGTTAAACATTGAGAATGGTTGACAGCATTCTCAATCCCAATTAAGCATCATCATTAAAACCCAACCAATTATTTAAGTAACGTGATGAGATCAATAGGATAATCCAAGAACTAGATACTCAAGATGTCCATAACCGGGGACATGGCTAATCATGATTAGTTTGTACACTCTGCAGAGGTTTGCGCACTTTTCCCCACAAGACTCGATCTCCTCCGTTGGATTTCTCGCACTACATGGTGTTTGAGAAACGGATGACCAAGACATAGTCCTTCAGAAGCGTTTGCACCTTACGATGGGTAGACCGTACCACCTACAACCCCTACATTTGCTAGTCTACCACTATAAGAGTTCACACGACTTAATCAACTATGCTAGAGCCCATAATAGCTTGTGGCTACACACGGAAGTTTCTAGCATGAATAATCTTATGATCCCTTTGAGCCTGGGTGGCGGACCGTAGGATGATCACACGGTATATCCTCGGGATCTCCTAGGACAACACTGGTATATCCCCAGGTGTCCGGGCAAGTCCACTGGTATATCCCCAGGGTGCCCCTAGCAATCCACCCAGATGTGTATTTAAGTTGCCACCTTAAGTTGAACCATTAAATAACAATCTCACATCTGTCATGGATTTCACTCATACCCAAACCATGTCTACGAGCATAGTATAGCAATATAAGCAACACGTAGAAGTAACCCACGGGTTTGATAGTAACAGCGCAATAGGTTCCTACCTCAGCAACTACTTCCCAATACCCACATGTTATCAATCCTACTCATGCAATGTTTGAGGGTTGAAACTAATGCATAAAAACTGGGTACGAAAGGGATATGATCAAAGTGTGAACTTGCCTGCAATGTTGATGAAGGTGATTCGCACTCAAAATCTTGATAGCTCTACTCGTCACACTCCGGTCAATCTATCGTAATCAAGCAATAGTAACCACACATAAGCAATCACTCAAAAGACCAGAAAGAACAAAGAAGACGATTCGGAAAACATCAAAATCAAGCAAATAACTCTTGCAACATAAAACAATTTCTAACAGTACCAAAATTATGTGAATTTGGCCTTATCAGAAAGTTTAGGTCAAGAGCTTTAATTTGCAAAAAAGAATCAACTCAAACGGAGCTACGAAACTCAAGTTACAATCAAACAAAATTTGAATTCAAATCTGATCTAATTCAAATTTTAAACTTTGCAAAAACATGTTTAAGTTGTTTTACTGGATAGATGAGATCATAACGAAGACGTGGGCGTTGGTTTCGTTGAATTTGGACTAACAAGTAAAAAGTTACGCAGGTTTGAAAATTAGGGGCTAAAGAGTAAAGAAACTAATTATGGATAGGTCCCTGACTACAATAAAAAGAAAAAGAAAAAATTCTACCCAGCGAATGCCCGCTACAGAAAGCTAACGAACGAACTCGTTCACTACCGAACCCTAACTAATGAACGTCCAAAAAAAATCTAAATAAAAAACTGATCTAAACCTAACAAAAAAAACCGAACTAAAACAATAAACCGGACTGGGCAGTTTTATACCGGTTCACGTTGGTTCGTACGAGACCGGCGGCGGCTCGGTGGGCGACGGCGGTTCGGCGAGGCGGTGGACTCCGGCGAGCTCGGCGCGGCAGCGACAGCAGCGGCGGGCGGCGTTGGAGGCGCGGGGCGGGGGCGCGGGCGGCGGGCGAGGGCGACGAGCGGGGGCAGCGCAAGCAGGCGGCAGCAGCGATGGCGCTGGCGGCGGTGGCGAAGCAGCGGCGGCGGCGAGATCTGCGGCGGCACGAGCGGCGGGCGGCGTCGGAGAGGAACGGGCCCGGGGCGGTGCCCTTTATAAGAGGAGGCGAGGCGAGGGCTTGGCGTGCGCGATTGGCAGGCGAGGAGACCGGGGCGGACACGGCGTCGCCGGCGATGCGTGCGGGCGGTGGACTCCGCTCGGGGTCGGGGACGGTTGCGCGCGTGGGTGGGCTGGCTGGGCCTTGGCCTGGCTTCGGTGCTGGGCCGGCCTAGTCGGCGAAGGGAACCCTTTTTTTAATAAAACATTTTCCAGAAAAACAACAAAAATAAAATAAAATAAAAGCAAAATAAAACTTTTCATAGGCATATAATATAAATTTTAAGAAAAAGATTTTCTACAATGTGAACATTTTTATAACTTTAAATAAAATCTACAAAAATTATAATAAATCAAACAATGCCACTGATTCAATAAAACCCACAAAAAATCATTTTAAAAATACCAAAATGACTTCAAATTAATTTTTATCCAATTTTCTATTGTAGGGAATCATGTTACCCTATTTTCCATATATTTTATTTTTGGAGAAAAATAATTTGAATAAAACTCAAGTAACCCAGTATTGAAAATAATTTCAAATGGATTTTAAATTTGAGTTTCTTTGAAACTCCCAACTCATATTTCATATAATTTGAAGAAGTCATTTTATCTTCTCTCGTGAAAATCATTGAGTTGCATAAAGTTTCAGAATTGGAAATATTCTCAAATGGAATTCAAATATTTTCAACACCCCTTGTCATTTATATAAATGGAAGAAGTCATGTCATCTTCTCTCCAGGGTTTTGTGGTGAAAAGAATTTGAATTCACGGAGATCTTAAAATGCAAAAATGAAAGTTTGGGAAAGTCCTTTTATTCCATCTCATTTAACTTTCAAAAAGTTTAGAATTTCACTCAATCAATCGCACAACAATCAAACAATCAGTCAAATCTATCTATTTATTATAACATTCCAAAATTTAGAATTTTGGGATGTTACACCGACGATCGAATCTCGGGCAAGTAACATACCGATGACAAAGGAAACAACATATGCTGTTGTGCGGTTTGACCAAATAAAGATCTTCGTAGAATATGTAGGAACCAATATGAGCATCCAGGTTCCGCTATTGGTTATTGACTGGAGATGTGTCTCGGTCATGTCTACATAGTTCTCGAACCCGTAGGGTCCGCACGCTTAATGTTCGAGGGGATATGTATTATGAGTTATGTGATTTGATGTACCGAAGGTTGTTTGAAGTCTCGGATGTGATCACGGACATGACGAGGAGTCTCGAAATGGTCGGGACATAAATATTGATATATTGGACCATGTTATTCGGACACCGGAAGTGTTCCGCATAGTTTCGGATAAAACCAGAGTGCCGAAGGGAGAGAGGGCCGCAGCCAAGAGGTGGCGCCCCCCCCACACACAAGGGGAGTCCGAATAGGACAAGGGGAGGGGGCGCGACCCCTCTTTCCCTCTCCCTCTCCCTCTCCTTCCTTCTTCTCCTAGTTGGACTAGGAAAAAGGTGAACCTACTCCTACTAGGAGTAAGATTCCCCTCTTGGGGCGCGCCCTAGGGGCCGGGCGGCCCTCCCCTCCTCTCTCCTTTATATACGGGGGAGGGGGCACACCATAGACACACAAGTTGATCTTTACCCGTGTTCGGTGCCACCCCTCCACAGTTTTACACCTCGGTCATAATGTCGTAGTGCTTAGGCGAAGCCCTGCGTTGGTAACTTAATTATCACCGTCAACACGCCGTCGTGCTGACGAAACTCACCCTCGGCCTCAGCTGGATCAAGAGTACGAGGGATGTCACTGAGCTGAACGTATGCAGATCATGTAGGTGCCGTGCGTTCGGTATTTGATCGGTTGGATGGCAAAGACATTCGACTACATCAACCGCCTTACTAAACGCTTCCCCTTTCGGTCTACGAGGGTACGTAGACACACTCTCCCCTCTCATTGCTATGCATCTCCTAGATAGATCTTGCGTGATCGTAGGAATTTTTTTGAAATATTGTGTTCCCCAACAATCCTCTGCATGGAGACATTGCAAGCCCTGTTCAAGAAGGCCACAAATCATGGCATCTTCGCCCCTTTGGCTAGAAATGGAGTGCAACAGCGGCCGTCTATGTTTGCTGGCGACGTGATGGTATTTTTCAAGCCCACTAATCAGGAGATACAGGCTTGCACAGAGATCCTAGCACTGTTTGGGGCTGCCTCGGGCCTCGTGGTGAATCTATCTAAGAGCACGACACTACCCATCTGGTGCTCAACGGAGGAGTTGGAGGCAGTTTGCACCTCCCTGGCCTGCACGAGTGCATCGTTTCCTTGCAAGTACCTTGACCTCCCGCTCTCAATCAGAAAGGCCACCTCTGCGCAGTTCCAATACATGGTGGAGCAATTCACTAGTCACCTACCCAACTGGAAGGCCGCTACCTTACCCAAAAGCGGTCGGCTCATCCTCATCCTCTCCGTGCTATGTGCAATCCCTATACATGCCATGCTTGCCCTGAATATACCTCCGAGAACCCTCACGGCCCTGACAAAGATTTGTAGAGGTTTCCTCTGGTGTGGAAAGATGGAAGCGCGGGTAGGCAACTGCGCTGTGGCATGGGACTCGGTGTGCCGCCTTAGGTGGGTTGGAGGACTCGGCATACCAAACTTGCGGTGGTTGAACACCGCCATGCTGGCCAGATGGCCGTGGCTACAACATACTGATCATTCAAGACCTTGGGCTAAAGTCCAGATTGCAGTTCCAGCGGAATCGAGGACACTCTTCCATGCTGCGACTACAACTACGTTGGGAAATGGAGACGGGACACTCTTTTGGGAAGACAAGTGGATCAACGGCTACCGAATCCAGGACCTGACACCCATGCTCTACTTGAAGGTATCAAGACAAACGAGATCTACCCGAACGGTCGCAGAGGCACTCGCAAACCACTCGTGGGCATCTGACATTGGGCCTGATCTTACGACCAACATGCTACGCCAGTTCTTGGATATATGGCAGCGAGTAGATGGAGTTGCCCTGCAAGAGGATGCGCAAGACAAGATACAGTGGGCGTGGGAGAAGGATGGCATGTTTTCGGCGCGCTCGGCATACGCGGCCAAGTTTTCTGGACTTGAGGTATCACCCACGACGGAATTCACGTGGAAGTCACGGGCACCCCTATAGTGTCGCTTCTTCGTTTGGCTAGCCATGAAGAACAGGTGTTGGACCTCTGACCGCCTTGCTCGACGGGGACTCCCCCACCAAAGCTCGTGTCCACTATGCAGCCAACATGAGGAGACCATCACCCACATCATGATCGGATGTGTCTTTGCGAGAGAGGTCTGGGATAAGGTATGCCTGACCTTGGGATGACCAGACCGTGCTCCAATAGCGACGGAGTCACTACCAGAGTGGTGCATCATGCAAGAGGAAATTGGGCAACACCGGAAGCTAGCAAGGACAATTTGCATCTTGGTCCTATGGGAGTTGTGGACACACCGCAATGCAGTGGTATTTGACGGAGTGGCGCCATCCACACTCACGGTGCTCAAGAGCATAGGAAGCAAGGCCAGGGCTTGGAAGCAGGCAGGACTACTGCGAGGAGAAGTCGAGGCTTTCTTCGTTGGCCTTGCATTGTGGGAGAATAGCAAGTAGTCACTAATAGCGAGATAGGCAGGTGGGGTGGCCGTTGAGCCATCTGTACATAACATTGTAGCATCAAATGTGGAGGGTTTCTACCCTTTCCTTCTTTAATACTCCCTCCATTTCAAAATATAGTGCGCCTGTGCTTCCCGAGGTCCAACTTTGACCATAAATTTAACCAACGAGACCAACTGCGGGAGAAAAAAATTATATAATTGAAAACTTCTTTCAAATACGAATTCACTGATATAATTTTTGCTTCTGCCGCAATCGGTCTTGGTAGTTAAATTTACGGTCAAAGTTGAAGCACGTGAATAGAGGAAGCACTACATTGTGAAATGGAGGGAGTATATGATACGCACACTCATGCGTATTCCAGAAAAAAAAGTATGAGTGGTGCTTGAGTAGTAAAGTGTTCTTTGGGATTCCAGAGTCCCCACTACTCATATAATCTACGTGACAAGTGTGGAGCATAGCTCTTTGTCGGATCCCTAAGCTACTCTTCATGTGCATAAGCGGGCAGATCTGTGTACCAAATAGGTTCTACTCTGCCGAGGCATCATCCATGCCGACGGTGGGGGGCGGGGTACTCGGCGACGACATCTACGACGGCGTGGGTGGCGGCTAGGATGGGGGGGGGGGGGGGGGACTGTGACGGTTCGGACACAAGGAATGGAGAACGGACGCGGTAGGAGAGGGGTCGATTTGATGGACTTGGTTAATTTGATGAAATTTGGGACTGATCTGATTGGTGGACGCGTCCGGGCGCGTATAGGCTTTTTTATATTCGTCGTATATGTGAGCTTGATATGAGAGCTGTCAAATAGCCCGAACGAATAGACCGGTTTAATGGGGCTGTCTCGGTCGTGATTTTGTGACCGACTGATCGGGGTGGATCTATAGGTGACATTTGAAAAGCCCGGCTGTAGACGCTCCAAAAGACCCAGGGCTTGATTTGATCCGAGCTGGAAGAAAAGGGCGATCGAGTGCAAGAGGAGTGAGCTGTCTCAGCGGTAGGAAAGCCAAATTAAAGGTTTGAAGGAATAGCCGAATAAGGCATCTTTGGAAAGGAAGCTTCTTCTCAACAACCCAATATAGCTGCACACATTCCCGTCCTCGTTGCAACGTATCTATAAATGTACAACCATTAGCCAGTTAAGCAAGCCAATTAAGCAAGCATCTGCCTTCAATATCTCCTGTATTTTCTCAGCTAATTAGCCACGCTTGGAGTTCATACTTGAACCATATTTCCTTCTCTTCTTCGTGCTAATCCGTTGGCCACTTGCAGAAACCAATTCCTGTCCTCCGTTATTGTGATTCTAGACTAGAAGAAAGAGAGCCAGGTGATCGAGCGAGGTGAGGCAATGGGAGGCACCCTGCGTTTCCTGTCGGATGTGCTGCTAGGTAGCAGCAGCCAGAGGCGGCACAGCAAGAAGCGGAGGCAGTTCAACACGGTGGAGCTCAAGGTGAAGATGGACTGCGACGGCTGCGAGCTCAAGATCCGGAACACCCTCGCCAACATGAAAGGTGTGTAACTCGGCGAAGCGCGCCACTATTCACTCTGTGTCGCGTTGCATGCTCGCATGGTTAATGAACTTATGATTGGGATGGTGTTAATTGGTCGCACGCGCATGCAGGTGCTCAGTCGGTGGAGATCAACCGGAAGCAGCACAAGGTGACGGTGAAGGGGTTCGTGGAGCCGCAGCGTGTGCTGAGGAGAGTCCAGTCGACGGGGAAGCGGGCCGAGCTCTGGCCGTACGTGCCTTACACAAACCCCTACATGCCGCCGGTGTACGACAAGCGGGCTCCCGCCGGCCACGTGCGCAAGGTGGAAGGTGCCATGCCGGTCTCCGCCGGCCAGGAGGAGCGCCTCGCCACGCTCTTCAGCGACGACAACCCAAACGCCTGCTCCGTCATGTAGTCATGCTCATGCAAATCACTGCGCCAAAAGAACCTTTGCTTCTTCCTTTTTCGGGGGTGATTCCTACCAAAAGACCCTCTGCTGAACTTTCTCCACCGACAGACTATAAAATAGCCCATTAGTAGAACTACCATTACAAAACCCGTCAACGATGCTTGTAACAAAAGACTCATATTTAATAATTTAACAAAGTACTGTAATATATAGTGAACGCTATAGTGAAGCTGATGTAAGCAAGATTTTATCCTATTTCAGAAATTTAAAATTATTAGCAGCTAGCTCAAATATCGTTAGTCTGATTCGCAATCTGTTTTCACTATTAAATCCATTGCAATGAGATCTTCGACACTAGATCTTATATTTATTTTAAACTTCTTCTTGTCCCAACCCATCTCCTCTCTATCTCGTGTGTTTGTTGTTTCGGTATCAGAACCAGTTTCTTCGATGTCTTTAGTGTTTTATCTTGATCTTATATTTCTCGTCTAGGAGAGTTCATTTCCGCATCGTCTTGCGGATTTCCAAATTTTCTTCCACTAAACTTTACTTTTGGCTTTCTTTCCTGTTCTAAGCTTGGTCTTCTTCATATAAGCTGGTCCTTTTGGTGGATCTGATTTCGGTTGATTTGCTTGGATCTGTTCTTTGTTCGTCTTTGTTTATGTGTCTTTAGGTTGGATCATTCTATTCTACACTCTTCATCGGCGGCAGTTGTTGTTCTGGTGCGTTGGTTCTATGGGGCCTTAGCACGACGACTTTCCGACTGTCTACTACAATAAGGTTTGCCCGACTCCGGCGAGGGAGGGGCGATGACGGCGGCGTGCCTTCGGCTTGCTTCAGTGTTTGTAGTCGTCGCTAGGTGGTCTATGGATCTGAATGTAATTTTTATTATTTCTAGTATTCGTTGTACTACCATGATTGAAAATGAATAGGTCAGAAGTTTGTCCCGTAAAAGAAAAACTGGTCCTTTTGGGTCCTATGTTTCCGTACCACTTTTGGTGGAAATAGAATTAGAAGACCAAACGTTATCTTTATCAAACTGGCCAAGAATAGATATTTTGCTTTAGGTATTTTTTTCGTACTGATTTTTAGTTATATGAGAATGTTTATCGACATATCACGCGGCATGACTCTTCTTCTTTTTAGAATATGGACGAGTGTGTGTATCATATAGTATTAAAGGAGAAGGCGAGGAGAAGAGTCCCCTCCATGATTGCAATATTACATCATTACATGCAAACACTGCTCCACATGTCCATGCACGCTCTAATACTAGCTACTCGCACTACCCCATCTTGCCATGCCACTGTAGAAAGCATCCATGCCGCCCTTTAGAAGACCTGCTTGGCTCCAACTCCTACTTTCTCTCTTGATGTTGGTGACTACTTGCTGCAAGGATGGCATTTCCCCATCGAAAACAATTTGCATTCTTATGCTTCCAGAATGCCCACAAAGAGTTAATAGGCTTTATCACCAACTTTGTGGATAAAATCAGTGCCAATAGCAAATTCCACAGCATAGTTCCTAGGCATGAACATAGGATATTTAATACTAGTAAATCTTGATGGAGCACCAAGCTATCTCAATGCCTTCTCAACTTGTAGAGTTATTACCATATCTATGAATAGATCGTTAATGTCAACAGTAGCTGCTTGTTAAGATTTTCTATTAGTTTCAGAAGTACTTCCTTCGGGAATCTCTCAAGGTAGCCTAGGAAATACTATTTTCCGGAGCGCGTAGAACCTCTATGTGAAACGGTAAGCATCTATGACAATAATACATGCAAACCAGTCAAGGAACTAACACTCGACACTTAGCTACCTATTTCATGATATCCCCAACTAGGTATTATGCATGTTCAGTTAATATCACGTTGGGCCCTGAAGCGCAAAGCTTTGCTGTACGAAGCAAGTTTTTCCCTCGGTTGAAACAATAAGGCATATTTCTTCCAAAATCCTATGATTAGTACATGCACACAACTAAGACACTTTTATTGGTCCCCACCACTTCTAGTGAGGTGGTCAATCTCACTAGCCTTGCTAGTTACAAGTATTAACATATAGTGTGATTGGAACTAAGTTTTATTGGCAATGAAAGTAAATGTTCAGAATATAAAAAGAACTATAAATAAAGTAATGGAGGTTGTGATTATGAGGAATGAAGGACCATGGATCCATAACTTCACAAGTGGCATCTCTTCAATAAATCATAGGTGTGGTGAACAAATTACTGTTGCATATCAATTAACTGAAGTGTTTATGGTTAATAGTGCGTGCCATGATTGCTTGTAAGCACTATGTCCTTGTATTCATAGACTGTTATCTGATTGTGTCTATAGTTAATACTCCACCCGAGACAGCTATCGAGCATACAACTCTAAGTACTAAGTAAAAGCGGAAAATTGCACTAAACAAAGTAATATAATGTATATATTGTGTTTCGTTTACCTCTAGCTCATCACTGATACAACTACTCAACTTTGTTTTTTGTCCTTAGTGGTAATAACACAATACAAGCTTTTTTTTCTCTTTCTCTCACTGAGATGGATTACTTGCAAGGTTAAACGCAACTAACATACGCAACTCCCTCTTGGAGATCATTCATCTAATCATGGTCACTAAAAGAGTAATAAATCAAAAAAATATGTCTATAAATCATGTAGCAAAGAAACCAAATAAATATACATATATAATCTAATCATAAATTGTTCATTGTATTTTAGAACAAGGGAGAGAGGGTGCAACATAGTATCGCTATGGACCCATAGTCCAAGGAGGACCTCTCACACATGGTTATTGGAGAAGCGAGGTTGATGAAAATATAGCTCCGGTAATGAATTCCCCCTCGCACAGAGTATCGAAAAGACGTCTAGATTGGATCACCTCGGAACACATGGTGGTGGTGGCGGCGAAAAAAACCTTGATAAATCTTTCTAGAGGGTTGTTAGATATATCAAGGTGTAGGGTGTGAAAGATGGCGTAAAGGAACCATAGAGGGCGGCGTGGCACCACCTCGCGGCCTGAACTTGGCCCATGATGACTCTCATGACTTAAAACTTTGCAACATATTTTTATTTTTATTTTTGGTCCCCAGACAATATTATCTCTCTAAATTCCAAGAACATGTAGAAAACATCAAATGACACTTGGCACTTGACCATTTAAATTAGTCCAATAAAACTATATGAAAAGGTGTCAAAACTATGTAATAATGGCATAAAAATATAGCATGAACATAGCAAAGATTATATATATATTTTAGATGTATCAAAATCCCCAAGATTAATCCTTACTCATTATCGAGTAGGTAGATGATAACAACAATTTTTTTATTGTGAATGTTAACTCGACATGAACATGATTATCTGATGTAGCCTCATAAAAAGTGTAACAATAAGAAATGTGATGCAAAGCAATTGTCTATAGTTGATAACTTGCAAACAGTAAAGGAACATAGAGATAAACTTGCTTTATCTTAGATCCACGTATGTAGTTGACTAGGATCCATGTACCCTAGGGTCCCCGGTATGCTATATAAGCTAGGGGCCAGGCTCGTAGATAGATAACTGACAACCTCTCAGTACACCCCAATGCAATAAAGCAAAGAGCAGGACGCAGATATTATCTCCTTTGTGAGAGCCCGGACTTGGGTAAATCATGTGACCTTGTTACCATCGCACCAAGTAGCCTAGCTTAGGATACCATACTATGGGGTCTTCTAGATTTAGCTCTAACAAATAGCAGAACACAATAGCACTAGTAGAAAAAGGGTCAAATGTGAAGCACATTAGTGCCGGTTCGAATTTGAGCTGGCACTAATGTGACCATTAGTGCCGGTTCCAACGGCTAGGCGGGCGGGCATCATTAATACCGGTTTGTGGGCAACCTTCAGTACCGGTTCATGCCACGAACCGGTACTAATGAGGCTGTGTCAGGCTATGGTCAGGCTGGGGCCCCCACGAAGACCTTTAGTACCGGTTCATGCCCTGAATCGGTATTAGAGTTTCTTAGTAAGCTGATTTTTAGTCCCGCCTCGCCAAGAGAGAGGCAGTATGAGCGGTTTATAATCCGTGAGTGCACAGACAATGATGAAGAGTTGCAATGCTCACCTGCATGTTGATTAGCTTCAAGCCTTGCGGAATAGCATAGATTGCACTGAGCTATGTGCAGTGCAGTCTACACTATTCCGAATGGCTTGAAGCAAATTAACCAGCATTGCACCTCTTTTTTATTTTTAATAACTTATTTGAACTCCGGACTTCTTTTGTGTTCAGTATGCAGCATTCAAAGCGACGTCATCAATTTCCAACATGTTCTGACATCATTTGTTGTTTTTCGGTCATTTACCTAATTGTTTAGAGAGCTAAATGACCGTGAAATTGAAAATCACTACAAAATGAATTCTGAAAATGTTGAAACTTGGCATGGTATCATCATTTCACCCGCATAGCATGTGCGAAAGAGTAGAGAGGGTCACGGCAAAAACTGGACGCACTTCGTGTACAAACTGGACAAACTCTTTCAGAGTATCAGGGTTTCGGACGAGAACTCATCTGTTACACGGGCACTTCAATGTTTTTTAAACTTATTTGAACTCCGGACTTCTGTTGTGTTCAGTATGCACAATTCAAAGCGACGTCATCAATTTCCAACATGTTCTGGCATCATTTGTTGTTTTCGGTCATTTACCTAATTGTTTAGAGAGCTAAATGACCGTGAAATTGAAAATCACTACAAAATGACTTCTGAAAATGTTGAAACTTGGCATGGTATCATCATTTCACCCGCATAGCATGTGCGAAAGAGTAGAGAGGGTCACGGAAAAAACTGAACGCACTTCGTGTACAAACTAGAAATAGAAGAAAAGAAATAATGCAGAAAAGAAAAAACTATACAAAAAATTACTCAAAAATAAATAGAAGAAAATAAATAATGCAGAAAAGAAAAAAACTATATAAAAAATTACTCAAAAATAAATAGAAGAAAATAAATAATGTAGAAAAGAAAAAAACTATATAAAAATTACTCAAAAATAAATAGAAGAAAATAAATAATGCAGAAAAGAAAAAAATATATAAAAAATTTGTTGGCGCGCTGTCCAGTGGGCCTGCCAGACCTATGGTGTGCAAATGCAGGCCCAGAAGGGCCAGCAGACTCACAGGGCAGCGCGCCCTAGTTAGGCCCAGAAGTCTGCTATATAGAGAAGCTAGAAGGAGCAGCCGCGGCTGGGTTTATAAACCAGTGCGTCTGCCCTTCGCTCGGCGAGGTGGGACTAAACAGTTGTGCACCGCCGGTGGTAGCGCACAACCATTAGTACCGTTTGGTGGCACGAACCGGTACTAAAGGGGTCGTTTCCCACCCCTTGGCCTGGCGAAAATTGGCCTTTAGTACCGGTTGGTGGCTCCAACCGGTACTAAAGACCCCTCCTATATATATGGCAGTTACAAAAAAATCAGTTTCATCGACCACCAGTACTTCTTCTCGATCCAACTTCTTCGTCGCGCCCGTCGCCCATTGCGCGCCGCCGTCGCCGCCCCCGCCGCCCGTCGTCGCCGTCACCACCGTCGCCCACGCCACCCATCGTCGCCGTCACCGCCGTCACCCCCGCCACCCGTCGTCGCCGTCACCGCCATCGCCCCCGCGTGCCGTGCCCGTCGCGCCGCCGCCTCTCGCCCCCGCCGCGCTCGTCGCGCCGCCGCCCGTACGTACACACACACATACACATACACACACACCACACACCACACACACACACACACATTGTTTTTACTTATTTTCTATTTTCTGTTGTTTAGATTAATGTTAGAGAAATTACGTAGATAATAATGTTAAATGTTAATGTTAGATGAATTATATGGAAAATATGTTAAATATTAATGTCAAATATATTTTACATGAATTAGAACAAGTTGAACTAGTTGAATTAGTATAACTAGATATTAATTAGGTATATATATGAGATTTGAACTAGTTGAATTAATATAACTAGTTTATTTTTAGTATGAAAATTAATAGAACAAGTTTATTTTTAGTAAGAAAATTTAGGTATATGAGATTTGATGATCTAATCAAAATATTACTATATAGAACTACCTACTTTATTTTAGTAAGAAATTAATAGAACTAGTTTATTTTTAGTAAATGCTTAGTTGAATTAATAGAACTAGTTTATTTAGTTGAATTAATAGAACTAGTAAGTGTTTAATGTTTCACCTATACATGATATATGTTAGATATTAGATATAAATTATATGTTAGATATATATTTAATTTAGTTATATGAGATTCATTATCTAATTAACATTTTATTATATAGAACTAGCTACCTTATTTTTAGTAAGAAAATTAATAGAACTAGTTTAGTTGAATTAATTAGTTGAACTAGTTAGTTGAATTAGTTCAATTAATTAGATATATTCTTCGTAAGTGCTTAGTTGAATTAGTTCAATTAATTAGTTGAACTAGTTAAATTAACAGAATTAGTTCAATTAATAGAACTAATAAGTGTTTAATGTTTCACCTATGAACATAGGAATGTCGTCTGACGACGAACACGATTTCATTATGTGCAAATACTACGAAGACCAGCGCGGCCTGTGCGGCAGAAATTTTCTAGTTGATGATAGACGCTTCAGCATCAAGCTGGATGAGAACTTCGAAGTGGATACAGCAAGTCACAACGACAAGTCTTTTTTCGTAATTAAGCATGACTTATGCTTCATTTGCTTCACCTTTTAATTTTAATTTTCACTATTCTACTAGCGTATCCCCTGCCATGCAAGAATTTTTGTCTTGGATAAGATATGTTTCAGTCCTAACGAAACTATGGAGGTAAAAAGAGTTTACTTGAAGACCGAGCATGGTTATACCTTCAACATCAAATTATACAATGCAGACACATACACCTATTTTGAATGCAAAACTTGGCAAGCACTATGCAAGGCTTATGCATTTGAGCCTGATATGGCTATCACCTTTGATATTCGTCCAGAAGATGACATTGAAGGTAATAGAGACATCTGGGTCGATGTGCAGACGCCTCCAGTTCTACCATTATGTGAGTTTCTCAACCATATTTATGTCTTTCGATATGAGATTATTTGAACCAGTTGAATAATTAATAGATCTCAATTTATATTGACAGCTTACTTCCAATCAAGCAAACATGTCCGGCGCTTGGTAGACAGGACCGTCCACTGTCCCGGGGCTGAACTAAACTGCGAGGAGACAAGTCATTATGTTTCATGGCTTGAGGATCTTGATGCTGTCAAGACAAATTTCTTTCCTGCACTTAGAAATGTTAGTACTCAAAACGTGCGACCAATAGTGTTCGTACTGAACTACGGTCACATATATTTAGGAAAGATGGTAAGATTTCTACTATTTCTCCTCAGTGCATCTTTTGCATACATTATTTTTTTAAGCTAAACTTCATTGCTAAGTATGTTACTATACGATGTTCTTCAACAGGGACTCCCGATGAATGTTGTGCCTGATTGGATCGAGACTAAAGGTACCATGAATATTGTTAGCTTACGGCCAAGATATCCTACAATGCACTTTAGTGCATTCAGGATTTCTAATAGCGAGGAATGCTTAATAGTAAAAGACTGGAGCAAAATTGTGAACGATCACAGAGAAGTACTAGGGGGCAGCAATCAGAAGCGCAACCCACGATTAGGAGACAGGTTCATCTGCATGCTCCAATATGATGAATCAGCAAAGCTATACATGTTCTATGCTATTTTACCTGAGAGAGAGCAGCAGGAGTGATTAATTAGCTAGTTCATGCTCTTAGTACTTGTCCTCTCATGTCCGTGTTCTTCGTCCTGAACTTAATCTCAAAGAGTGATTTGCTTTTGTGGTGTTATGAACGCTTATAATATCATTACCATGTTGAACTCGATGATATCTTTGCTATGAAAACCGTTGGTGATGATATATATGATGCAAGAGTTTTTATATTAATTAATATGATGATGATGATGATGAGTTATTATATCATTTATGAAAGAAATTGCATATTAGTTTCAACTGGATGGATTCTAGCTAAGTGATCAAGTATATGCCATATCCATATTACCTCGATCACTTAAGTAGGTGATCAAGTATATATAATATGGATATGACATATACTTGATGACTTAGCTAGGATCCACACGCATCCAGTCAAACTAATCACCTAATGATTTAACAACTCATTATAATGTAAAACAATCACTAAATTAAATTGAAAACACAAAATTAAAGTAAAAATAAAAATAAAACCAAAACACACCAAAACATTTACTACCGGTTGGTGTTACCAACCGATACTAATGTCCTACGCGCCCACGGAGCTGGCTCGTGCCACGTGGTTGCCCTTTAGCACCGGTTCATGCTGAACCGGTACTAAAGGGGGGGGGGATTTAGTGTCTACAATTTAGTGCCGGTTACCGAACCGGCACTAAAGGCCCTTACGAACCGGTGCTATTGCCCAGTTCTGCACTAGTGTAGGGCCATCGCCGCTGGACATGAGGAGGGTGAAGTAGTAACGGAAGAGGGACACAGAAGGCATCACCCGAATGAACATCTCGCATAGATGCACGAAGGCGGAGAGGATCACTACAACGTTTGGGGTGAGGTGAGAGAGAGGTTGCTTTAGCTATCCAGAATAGCCATGAAGAAAGAAGAGAAGGAGGGGATAAGGACATCTGCAATGTGGGCCATGAAGTTCATCGTCTCGCCCTCCTAGGGGCAAGGGGGAAGGTCGCCAGGTGAACTGCTCCCGCGCCCAGCATGCCTGACGGGACGATCATCTGTCGCACCTTGTCCAATGCCTCCTGGTTCTAGTAGCAGGATTTCGTGAGGAGAGTGATACGTCTTCGTCGTATCTACTTTTCCTAATGCTTTTCCTCTTGTTTTGGACTCTAATTTGCATGATTTGAATGAAACTAACCCGAACTGACGCTGTTTTCAGCAGAACTACCATTGTGTTGTTTTTGTCAAGAAATAAAAGTTCTCAGATTGGAACGAAACTTTGCGAGGAATTTTTATATGAATAAAGAAAAATATTGGAGCCAAGAACCACCTGAGGGGGGCACCTGGGTGGGCACAACCGACCAGGGCGCCGCCCGCCCCCCCCCCCCCCACTCGAGGCGCGCCCAGGTGGGTTGTCCCCACCTGGTGGCCCTGCAGACCCTGAAACCGATGGTATAAAATCACATATTTCCAAAAAAAATCAGAGAGGAAGAATTATCTCGTTTCGCGATATAGAGCCGCCGTCACCTCCTGTTCTTCATCGGGAGGCCAGATCTGGAGCCGTTTGGGGCTCCGGAGAGGGGGATCTTCCGTCTTCGTTATCACCAACCCTCCTCCATCACCAATTCCATGATGCTCTCCACCGGGAATGAGTAATTCCTTCGTAGGCTCGCTGGTCGATGAGGAGTTGGATGCGATTCATCATGTAATCGAGTTATTTTTGTTAGGGCCTGATCCCTAGTATCCACTATGTTTTGAGATTGTTGTTGTTATGAATTTGCTATGCTTAATGCTTGTCACTTTAGGCCCGGGTGCCATGATTTCAGATCTGAACCGTTTATGTTATCACCATTATATCTATGTTCTAGATCGGATCTTGCAAGTTATAGTCACCTACTACGTGTTATGATCCGGCAACCGCGGAGTGACAATAGTCGGGACATTTCCCGGTGATGATCGTAGTTTGAGGAGTTCATGTATTCACGATGTGTTAATGCTTTGTACTGGTTCTCTATAAAAAGGAGGCCTTGATGTCCCTTAGTTTCTGATAGGACCCCGATGCCATGGGAGGGTAGGACAAAAGATGTCATGCAAGTTTTTCCCATAAGCACGTATGACTATTTACGGAATACATGCCTACATTATATTTATGAACTGGAGCTAGTGCCGTATCGCCCTAGGTTATGACTGTTGTATGATGAATATCATCCAACAAAACACCGATCCAATGCCTACGATTTTCCTACATATTGATCTTGCTAAGTTACTATTGCTGCTATTACTATTGTCACTGCTATAAAACTATTACTAGTACTGTTACTGTTACTGTTGTTGCTATCACTACTATCAAATCTATAATATTACTGTGCTACTAATCACTTTGCTTCAGATAATTAATCTCCAGGTGTGGTTGAATTGACAACTCAACTTCTAACACTTGCAAATACTCTTTGGCTCCCCTTGTGTCAAATCTATAAATTTGGATTGAATACTCTACCCTCGAAAACTATTGTGATCCCCTATACTTGTGGGTTATCAAAACCTTTTTCTAGCGCCGTTGCTGGGGAGCATAGCTATATTTGGTGAGTCACTTGGGATTATTATCAAACTGTCACTATGAAGAATCTAAAGGATGCTAAGACTAAGATTTTTCCCTCTAAGACGAGGGGAGGTAAGGAACTGCCATCTAGCTCCGCACTTGATTCACCTTCTGTCATAAGTAAGCTTGCAACACCACCACATGCTATTAATCCTGTTATGTCACAAGTTATTGATGATGCTACTTCTGCTATGAATGATATTTATGATGTTGCTAGTACCATGCTTGATGATAATGTGCCACTGAAGCTTTTGAGAATGCTGAAACCGATGAAATTATAGAAACTGATGAAGAGCTTGAAACTGAAAATCTTGAAACACCTATTAGAACTAGCCCTCCTAGATATGAATTGCCAAAGATACCGGAAGGTTATGTTATGAATGAGGAGACAACTAGAGATATTCTTTCTTGTAAAGATAGAGATGATCTAGAAAAATTATTATGCAAGTATAAAGAAATGGCTTTGAATGCTAAAATGAAATGTGATCCTCAATTTGCTACTTCACCTATCTTTGTTGATGATAAGGATTTTGAATTCTCTGACGATCCAGGGTTGATTACTTTGGTTGGAATCTGATCCTTTCCATGGTTATGAAACTGAAACTGTTGTGGCACATCTTACTAAGTTCAATGATATAGCCACCCTTTTTGCTCATGATGAGAAAATTCGCTATTATTATATTCTAAAATTATTTCCTTTCTCATTAAAGCGTGATGCTAAAGCATGGTACAACACTCTTGCTCCTGGTTGTGTGCGTAGTCCCCAGGATATGATTTGTTACTTCTCTCAAAAATATTTTCCTGCTTATAAGAAACAAGTTGCCTTACAGGAAATATTTAACTTTGTGCAAATTAAAGAAGAGAATCTCCCATAATCTTGGGAGAGGCTTCTCCAATTGCTTAATGCTTTGCCTGATCATCCTCTTAAGAAAAATGAAATACTTGATATCTTCTATAATGTACTAACCGGTGCTTCTAGGGATTTCCTAGATAGTTGTGCTGGTTGTGTTTTCAGGGAACGAACTATTGGACAAGCTAAAGAATTATTGAATAACTTATTGACAAATTATAATGATTGGTCTCTTCCCGAATCACCGCCTAAACCCACTCCGAAGAAGAGGGGTATCTTATATCTCAGTCCTGAAGATATGCAAGAGGCAAAGAAATCCATGAAGGAAAAAGGTATTAAAGGTGAGGATGTAAAAAATTTACCTCCTGTTCAAGAAATACATGGGCTTGATACACTACCACCACCTAAGGTGGTAGAGGTAAATTCTATAATGAAATTCAATGATAATGATAATCCTCACAATATGCACCCTAGCCAATGCCTTTACGAGTTTGAAAATTACATTAGAAAGCAAGATCACTTCAATGAAAATGTTATGAAACAATTGAAATACAATTCTCATATGATTGCTCGCTTGAGTGACTTGTTATTTAGAATTTCAAATGATGTTAGAGGTGTGGGGAAGCATGCTTCTATGGTTCAAACTCAGTTAGAAGAAGTTGCTAAATCTCAAAGAGAGTTGTTAGATGAAATGAATAACAATATAAATGACTTTGCTGTTAGAGTAGCCACTAGAGGAGGTAAGGTGACTCAGGAACCACTTTATCCAGAGGGACACCCAAAAAGAATTGAACAAGACTCTCAAAGGGTTAACACTGGTGCACCTAGTCCTCCTAAAAAGAAAAAGGAGAAGAAAAATGATAGGACTTTGCATGCCTCTAGTGAACCTGAAGTAGAAAAACCTCTTGATAATGGTAATGAAGTTTCTATCTTTGATGCCGAAACTCAATCTGGTGATGAACATGTTGGGGAACGCAGTAATTTCAGACAATTTCCTATGCACATGCAAGATCATGGTGATGCATAGCAACGAGAGGGGAGAGTGTTGTCTATGTACCCTCGTAGACCATAAGCGGAAGCGTTATGACAACGCGGTTGATGTAGTCGTACGTCTTCACGATCGACCGATCCTAGTACCGAAAGTACGACATCTCCGTGAACTGCACACGTTCGGCTCGGTGACGTCCCATGAAATCACGATCTAGCAGAGTGTCGACGGAGAGCTTCGTCAGCACGACGGCGTGATGATGGTGATGATGATGCTACCGGAACAGGCTTCGCCTAAGCACCGCTATGATATGACCGAGGTGGATTATGGTGGAGGGGGGCACCGCACACGGCTGCAAACAATCAACTTGTTTGTTCTAGGGTGCCCTCCTACCCCCGTATATAAAGGAGCAAGGGGAGAGGCCGGCCGGCCCTTGGGGCGCGCCAGGAGAGGAGGAGTCCTCCTCCTAGTAGGAGTAGGACACCCCTTTCCTACTCCTACTAGGACGGGGAAAGGAAGGAGGAGAGGGAGAAGGAAAGGGGGGCCCCCTTCCCTAGTCCAATTCGGACCAGAGGGGGAGGGGGCGCTCGGCCTTCCCTCCCTCTCTCTCTCTCTCTCTCTCTCCACTAAGGCCCACGTGGCCCATTAGTTCTCCCGGGGGGTTCCGGTAACCCTCTGGTACTCCGGTTTTCTCCGAAATTACCCGGAACAATTCTGGTGTCCGAATATAGTCGTCCAATATATCAATCTTTATGTCTCAACCATCTCGAGACTCCTCGTCATGTCCGTGATCACATCCGAGACCCCGAACTACCTTTGGTAATCAAAACACATAAACTTATAATACCTATCGTCACCGAACGTTAAGCGTGCGGACCCTACGGGTTCGAGAACTATGTAGACATGACCGAGACACGTCTCCGGTCAATAACCAATAGAGGAACCTGCATGTTCATATTGGCTCCCACATATTCTACGAAGATCTTTATCAGTCAAACTGCATAACGGTATACGTTGTTCCCTTTGTCATCGGTATGTTACTTGCCCGAGATTCGATCGTCGGTATCTCAATACCTAGTTGAATCTCGTTACCGGCAAGTCTCTTTACTCGTTCCGTAATGCATCATCCCGCAAGTAACTCATTAGTCACATTGCTTGCAAGGCTTATATTGATGTGCATTACCAAGAGGACCTACAGATACCTCTCCGACAATCGGAGTGACAAATCATAATCTTGATCTATGCCAACTCAACAAACACCATCGGAGACACCTGTAGAGCACCTTTATAATCACCCAACTACGTTGTGACATTTGGTAGCACAGAAAGTGTTCCTTCGGTATTCGGGAGTTGCATGATCTCGTAATCATAGGAACATGTATAAGTTATGGAGAAAGCAATAGCAACAAACTAAACGATCATCATGCTAAGCTAACGGATGGGTAAAGTCAATCACATCATTCTCTAATGATGTGATCCCGTTAATAAAGTGACAACTCATGTCTATGGTTAGGAAACATAACCATCATTGATTCAACGAGCTAGTCAAGTAGAGGCATACTAGTGACATACTGTTTGTCTATGTATTCACACATGTACTAAGTTTTCGGTTAATACAATTCTAGAATGAATAATAAACATTTATCATGATATAAGGAAATATAAATAACAACTTTATTACTGCCTCTAGGGAATATTTCCTTCAGTCTCCCACTTGCACTAGAGTCAATAACCTAGATTGCATTGTAATGATTCTAACACCCATGGAGTCTTGGTGCTGATCATGTTTTGCTCGTGAGAGAGGCTTAGTCAACGGGTCTGCAACATTCAGATCCGTATGTATCTTGCAAATCTCTATGTCTCCCTCCTTGACTTGATCGCGGATGGGATTGAAGCGTCTCTTGATGTGCTTGGTTCTCTTGTGAAATATGGATTCCTTTGCCAAGGCAAATGCACTAGTATTGTCACAAAGGATTTTCATTGGACCCGATGCACTAGGTAAGACACCTATATCGGATATGAACTCCTTCATCCAGACTCCTTCATTTGCTGCTTCCAAAGCAGCTATGTATTCCGCTTCACACGTAGATCCCGCCACGACGCTCTGCTTGGAACTGCACCAACTGACAGCTCCACCATTTAATAAAAGCACGTATCCGGTTTGTGACTTAGAGTCATCCGAATCAGTGTCAAAGCTTGCATCGGCATAACCATTTACGACGAGCTCTTTGTCACCTCCATATATGAGAAACATATCCTTAGTCCTTTTCAGGTATTTCAGGATGTTCTTGACCACTGTCGAGTGATCCAATCCTGGGTTACTTTGGTACCTCCCTGCTAGACTGATAGCAAGCACTACAAAAAAGACACTTCCGTGATGATACGTGTTTGTCATAGTAGGTCACGTTTTCTGTCATGCATGTACATCCATGACAAATTTATGACAGAATCAAGATAGTCATACCTGTGCTGTCGTAGAAGTGTTCCATGACATTACCAAAATTATCATCACTGAAGTGTCCACTTTCATGACAATAAATCGCGCGCCATGGAATTGCTTTCGTCAAGGGTGACCGACACATGGCATCCACCATAACGGAACATCGTTAAGCTATCAGGTCCGGTTTAGGATCCGATAACCCGCTAACAACCCAGACCAATCAGAATTTTCCACGTGTAAAATTCTCATTGGCCAGAGGAAACACGTGTTGGCTCACCGTTGGGACACATATCATCCATTCATTGGACATGAGGCGCCTATGATACGTCGACACATAGCACGGCCCAACAAAGGCCCATTCCGGTGAAAAGGCCGGCCCGTTTGACTTGGTCAAAAGGTAACGGGTTGGCCCATGGAAAGCCTGTTAACGGCCTGTTCATATATAGCCTATTTACGGCACGCTAACTCACGACCCGTAACGGCCTATCCGAATTAAGCCTAGTAGCTTCATCTGGGCCTTCCAATACGATTCCAGCCCATTGTAACTTCCGTCCCATGTATGGCCCATGATGTCTTTTGGCCCATACGAGACCATTTGTAACTCTTGGCACATTAACGCCCCGTGGTGAATCTGGCCCGCAATGAACAGCGTACCCCTTTATACCCATTAACGGCCCATTATTCCATTTGGCCGTTTCCAACCCGTGTTATCTTTTAGCCTTCTCAGGGCCCATTTATTATTGGGCTCATTTCTAGCATTCAGTTACTTACGACCCGTCGTTGGCCTTTTCTGCTTGTGTGCCAAATTTAGTCTGCGGTTACAATCGGCCCGTTTGCAGCCCGTTACTCCGTTGGGCCATTTTCTTAACGTCATGAAATACGACCGATTAACGACGGCCTGTTATTGTCGGCCCATGAACGGACGATTCCAAATCTAGCCTGTTTACGGCCCATAACGCGGTCTGTTATTGGCCCATGTTTGGTCTATCAATCATATGGCACGTAGAAGGCCCATTGATGCTACGGCCCGTAGAATGCCCATTGATGCTACGGCCCGTAGAAGGCCCATTCTTTCTAAGGCCCTAAGAAGGCCCATTGTTTCTATGGCCCGTAGGAGGCCCATTGTAACTATAGTAAATATGTAGCCCATGGTTATTGTGGCCTAGTTTTAAAAAATAGGTCATTGCGGACACTAGCAAACCGCGGAAAAAGAACTGCACTGACTACAAGCAAACAAATAAACAAGACAACAAGGAAATAAATAAGCAAGCAACTTACGCTAGTCTATCACGGCTATTACACATATTACATCCACTAGGCATCAATGTTCGCCACCAGTGCAAATATAGGGAACAAAGCAGCATATCATATACACTGGTTGTCAAAGTTGGCGACCAGTGCAAATAAACACCGCAGCAAAACAAGTCTAGAACTAAAACCACTTTAGAAGAGCTCAAGAAACAATATCCTGGGTACCCATAATGCTGGCAAGATGGTTAGCAAGCTTATTAACTTTCTCTTGTTTGGCTCTTAAATCCTCCAGCACTTGTTGTTGCACCAGAAAGTATGCATCTGAATTCTGCAGGGACTTCCTCAGTCCTTCGGCTTCCTGTCGCATAACATCTGATCGACGTCTTTCAACTTGAAGTTGAGACTCAAGAAGTCGAACTGATTCAGGCAGCAAGTTCGAAGAGCTGGTGCCAGCAGTAGTAGCCAGTAACTCGAACACTACATCAAGACAGGACTTTGGGGTTGTCTCGGTGTCTTCAATATAGTTTTTATTAGCTTTCTTGGAGACCAACAGGGATGTCTCACTATCTTGAACCTTATCTGCATTACTTCCTTTACCATTGCATAACAGGGTACTCTTCTCCAATATTTTATCCGCGTTCTAAAGGAGAAACAAACAAACACATCACAAGTTTACAATGTAGCATGTGAAACTCATTTTGGTAAACCAGTTCAGTAGTAAGGTGGACATGATAATAGCATGAAACAAACATATATCTGTGTAGTATGGTCACTGTATGGTCTATATCATTCTAGTTTATGTTGCCAAATCAAGATAGATACAATTTGAATCATATCTATTTAAGACAAAGAAGCATAGACAGAATATAAGTGTGGGAAACTACACAGCAATAACAACACTTGTAATGTGCATGTCATGAGAACATAACTATTTATTCAATTGAAACTGAAATCAACATAGAGCAAGTTACAACAGCAAACACGTTAAAGAAACGGGTTTAAAACATACCTGTTGTGCCATTGGAGTTTCATTTGCATCCTTCAATTTGAAATTAGTTAGTATGAGTAAATACAGTGATGCAAGAGAAAAGTAGTATGAACCATAGCTACAGAACCTGACCTGAGAACAATTCGTCTTCTGGTTTAAGCATTGACTTGGGGTTCGGAGTGGTGGTCCTCCTGCTTTGGGCACTGAAGTTGCCTTACAAACTGCTCGTGTTTGGGTGCTCTATGGTGGAGACGGTGTTGTGTCAACTGGAACTGGGTTACTATCTACTGGGGTTGGGGTTAGAAGGGGTGTAGCTAGTTCTCTGTCCAACTAGGTAGGGGTATAATCTGCGTGAGTCTGAGTTATGTGTGGTGGGGCTGGTTCTTGGGAAAGTACAACCGTGGTTGTATCTACATCGACAGGTAGCACAATCTTTTCTGAAGACCGTGTTTTACTCCCACAGATACTGCCATCACCCCCTCCAATTGAAATGGCTGATAAACAAGTAAAGTAATTGAATGTGCATACATTGTAAGATAGATAGGTGCAATGGATAGTAGGGAAGAAAATAGGGCATGAAATAATTCACATTTATGTTGTCTAACCAAACAGAATCATAGGACATATATGATGGCTAATTAAACATGATAGCATGACACAATTCCAAATGTATGATGGCTAACTAAACAGGATAGAATGACATAATTCAAAATATGATGACTATGTAAACATGATGACATGATATAACTATATTATGTCTTTAGAAAATGGGTTGGCATGCCATAATTCAGATACATGTTGTCTATGTAAACATCTTGGCATGATATAATTCAAATATATGATTTATATACTAAGCAAGTGAGCAGAGGGCAATCGCATATATGATGTGTCATCTATGGAGATGGCATTCCATATTGTGCATCTGATGTAAAAACGAAGCATTGCAATACAACATATGCATGATATGAGTAATATAACCCTGTCAAGTTTGAGCATACACCTCAGGGGGATAATAGGACTAGTCATCTACCTCTGAATCCTCCTCTTAAGAGCTATCTGTAACCAGCAAGATATCTGCTTCAGTAGGTAGCATTGTCTGCTCTGAAGACCTTGTTTTCACTCCAAATTTCTCCATCACCAAATCAAATGGTTGATGCACAGGAAGAGCAGTTGAATATACAAACATTGTCGACAAATGCAATGAGAAATACAAAAAAGGACGACATAATATAATTCACATATATGACGCTTGGCTAAACAACATGGCATTGCATAATTCACATATATAATGCCTTGCAACAAGATAGCATTGCATAACTCACATATATAATGTCTTGCAACAAGATGGCATCGCATAATTCACATTTATGGTAATTAGACACTAAATAGGTGGCATTCACACAAAGAATGTCTAAAATAAGCAAATGACATAACAACACAAGATACCATACGCACGATATGAGCAACATAATCCTGCCAAGTTAGAGCATGCACCTCGGGGGGGGGGGGATAGGACTGGTCATGTGTCTCTGAATCCTCCTCTAAGGAGCTATCTGTAAACAGAAAGACATGCGCTTCGTCAGATAACATTGTCTTCTCTAAAGACCTTGTTTCCACTTCTGATTTTTCCATGACCGTGTCGAATGGCTGATGCACAGGAAGAGTAATTGAATGTACTAAAATTGTTGACAAATTTAACACAAATAAAAAATGATGGCATGATATAATTCACATATAAGATGACTGGCTAACCAGGGTGGCATTGCAAAATTCACATATATGATGCCTGGCTAAACAAGATGGCATTGCATGATTCACATATACGATAAAGAAACTAAACATATGGCATTGACACAAAGCATGTCTAAACTAAGCAGATGACATATTTGATGTATCCAATAAGCAATGCAAGGCACCATATGCATGATATTACCAACATCAGCATGCCAAGTTAGAGCGAAGACCTCAGGGGGTAAATAGGAGTGGTCTTCTCCTTCTGAATCCCCCTCAGAACAGTTATCTTCCTCTTGATTACGATCTGAAATGGGTGGAGGGGGATGCCTTTGCGCCCACCATGGAGCGATGTCTGCATGAAATTTTATTCCCACGCAAGGCTCGTCTCTTTTGCTCCACATGTTCAGTTCCATTGTGTACAATAACTGACATGCATATGAATAAAACATAGTGAGATTATGTAAAGAGTGCATGCACAAATCCAGAGTGATGGTAGCAAACTGTGGATAGACCCAAAACCAATGATAGCAGGCAGATAATAGATTTAGTTAAAAATATATAGATAATGGCTCCTTTAATGTTTGTTTGCACCCAACATGAAACTCATAGTAGACACCCGATATTAACTAGATAGTAGACATATAGTACTGATTGCTGCCCCAATATGTACCCCACAACCATTTAAAAACTCAAGTTTCAGCATTAGTTTGGACCTGACTCAGAGTCTAATAGGTGAACATGACGATAAAGTAGCATGTCATCATATTAAGCGATGCATAACATAAGCAGACACGGAAGAGTGCAACCTCTCTTGCAGACCCGTGTAGTCCTCAAGGTCATCTGCTTAGTTGATGATGGTAATGCAGTTGTCGTGGCTGCCGGCAGCGGGGAAGAAGATCTAAGGCGGTGAAAGACAGTCTGGAGAGCGGATCCCTGCTGTGGTGAACCCTTCCGTCGTTGGAGCAGCTGAGCTGGGGTGGAACACAACACAGTAGGAGCAGGACAAAGCACACAAGGTTTTCTTTGACACATATCTGTAATAGAAGTAATTGTGTAAGGGCTTGTTTGAATTTGAGGATTCTAACAATCCAGGGATAGGAAATAGACAGGAATAGGATAGGAATGCACGTGCAAAACAGAGAATTTAAAAACACAGGATTTATGCCAATCTGGGTGTTTGATTCACAAGAATTGGAAGATCACAGGATGCAAAGAAGCAAGGTGAGATTAAGTCAAACCACAAGAAAATGTACGGTTATAATGCTATTATGCTACTATCTCTTAGTCTTGTGCTGCATGAATAGGAATTTGAAAAGGAGAACAAGTGGAAATTAAAATTCCTACGGTTTTACTTCAAGGAGATGCCAAAGGAACAAATCCTACAGTTTTCCTTTCCTCCATTCCTTTGAATCAAATTCATGAATAGTAGTACCATAGGAAACTTTCCAACTCCTATGTTTCTACTTCACTTTTCCTTTCAAGCAATGGTGATTCTAGTAGGCAGGCTTGAGCAAGGAAAAGCCTACATTCAAAAAATGTTTTTGTGCTACTTCTATTACTTTGGACCCAGGCCATTGCCCTACTAGCTCAACTCCCAGGCCCATCGACAAATGCACAGCTCAAACGCGCAGAGATTAATAATGATGGCGTTCAAGAGAGTCCATCACGGATTGCTAAGTTGCCTGGTACCTCACTGCTTGTCATATAGTAGGACAAACTAATCGTATTTCACGTTACTGCATGTGCTCAGTGGACAATATATATAACATGTAGAGTAAAAAAGAGATGCAACAAGTATACAACCTCTTTGGCGAAGCCATGTCGATCTCAGCGTGATTGGGTTGGTCGGTGAGGATGATCCAGCTGACTTGGCTATCGGAGGAGGGGAAGAAGATCTTAGGCGTCTGGAGATGGAGCCCGGGGTACTGCTCCGCTGTGATGAAGGGTTTCGTCGTTGGAGCAGCTCCGGTGAGTTGTACAATGTCGAGGCTGAAGCAGGACAAGAGAGACAACGTTAACCTGAGTGGAATTCTAATAGCATCTCCAATAGATGATGTAAAATACATAACCACAAAGTGCTAGATGTAAAATACGTCAGCCGCTCATCTCTGAACTTAACTGTCGAAACTGAATTTCACTATCGAAACTGAATTTAACTGTCGAAACTGAACTTAGCTGTCGAAACTGAATTTTACTGTCGAAACTGAATTTTAGTGTCAAAACTGAACACACTAGCTAGTAGCAGAAAAGCAGTAGAAGCAGCAGCGTGTGCGAGATCCGGTTGACTGAATTTTTCATCTCTGGTCAGTCAATTTTCTAGCCGTTGGATACGAAATCAAGGGCATGTAGTTCAACTTCAACCTCGATCCCACTGAGCCGCCAGCCACCACCGACCAAACTACCGCCCTCCGCCGCCCGCGGCCGGTGGTGCGCCGCCCCGAAACCACTCCCCACCGCCAGTCCGCTGCCCCCCGGCCATCCCTCTAGGCCCCCCTGTGCCGAGCTTTTTCTCCAGCGTTCCCCACACCACCGCCCCACCACCACCGGTGACCACCGCCCCCACCCTGAACCCTAAGATAGATAGTGGGCTACCTCTCCGGCAAGTGTAACATCCCAATTTTCAATTTGGATGTTCATAATAGATCATTCATATGCATCCATGATTTATGCATTTTTTGCCCATTTGTTTTATTTGATTTTTGATTCAAGGAACTTTGAGCAATTCAAGGACCAAAAGAGAGAGTTAGAAGTTTCCTTAAAAACCAATTTTGAATTTTTTTCAAAGTTGGGAGTTTGGATCAAATTTGGTTTCACAAAAAAATTCATTTCCATTATATCAATAATAAAATGAAGAGAGAAGATAAAATGACTTCTTCAAAAACACACGGAAAATATTGAAAATTGAATTTGAAATCAAAATATATTTATTTGGGATTTATGTGCAAATTATTTTGATGCAAATTTTATTAGTACAGCAAAGTTTTTTTTTTAAATTGCATTTTAGGCCAGATAAAAGTTCACAAGGTCATATATAAGACCATATATCTATGTGATTTTTTCTGGGATTTTTAGGAGTTATTTATTGTATTTGTATGTCCTAATTTGCTTCTGTAAAAAAACATTCAAAAAACGCAGCTACAGGACAGCCCACCTCCCTTCTATTGTATTTTCTTCTTCTTTTCCCTTGGGCCAAATTTCCCACTAAGGCCCATAGCATGCGCTGGCTTTCTTCTTCCTCCTCTGTGAGATAGAACATAACAGAAACAACCATTGCCTCTTTCTCTTCCTTTCCTCCTCACACTCAATTCCTTGTCCGTTTCACTTCGGGGTATGCACGAAAAATGCGGAGAACATCATGACGAATCCATTCAGGGAATAAAAACTCAGCATTATTACATTAATTTGTCGAATGGATTCACGAAACATACATGCACAAACAACCATTAATGGCCACATTGAGCTCCCTTGATCTCCCAGTACCGGCTCCCTCGGCCACTATAAATTGACCCCGAGGAACCCCTCTCCACCCTGCACCTCCCAGTCCACGAGTCCCTTTCCAAAGCCCTCCAACTCCAGAGCAATTTCTCACCAGAGTTTCTCAAAGTCGCTGCCATCCGCACTTGATTCCGACGAATGTAAGGTGAATAAGACCCTGTTTCCTCATTATCACTTTGTATGTTGCATAGGCGATACATTTTGACACATCTCTTTCTCTGTTTTCACAGCATCTGCAACACTGCGACCGGCCGGAGTTACAACTCCGGAAACACCTCACGATTACCCAGGGACGAACCCGAGCCCCTCGTCGTGCCCCACGAGTCCCTCGCATCCATCTTCACACCGTCTCACAAACATCGTGCCCTAGATAACGTCTGAGCCGCCTTCTTCCTCGTTGCCGGTGACAAGTCCGGTGAGTACCCAACCTTGGGTCCGAATTTTCTTTTCTCTTTTTCCAGTATTTTTTTCCAATCTCAGATTCTATATCAATTCTTCTTTCTAGTATATCTTTTAGTCTATAGATCCGATTTAGTTGATTATTTTTCCTACTAGTTCATAAATATATCCTCTATCCAGAGAACCAAACGAAAAATATTTTTGAAAATTTTAAAAATTTGAATTCAAACAGATCTGAATGCAAACTTCGTTAGGCCGTAACTCGAGTTTCATACCTCCGTTTAGGGTGATTCTTTTTGCAAAGGGAAGCTTGGGATGTGTACTTTCTGTTAGACCGAAACACACATATTTTTGCTACTGTAAAATTACATTGTGTACATAAACTTTATTTGGTTGTTTTTGAAGTTTTCCGAAGTCCTCTCTTTGTTTTGTTTCTGATTCTTTGCTTGTATGCTTATGTATGTTATTGTTTGCTTACGCTAGATCATCCGGAGTGCGAGGCTTGCTACTACGAATCTTTAGAGTTCAACGATCGTCAGCAAGGCAAGTTAACACTTTGATCATAATTTTTAATACCTAGTTTTTACTATGCATTAGTTTAACCCTCGAAGATGGCATCAGTAGGATTGGGAACATGTGGTTACGCTATGTAGTTCATGTGGTAGGAACCTATGACCTTTGATCACCCCAGGAATTTTTGTTATGTCATATATTTCTTAGCCATGCTCGTAGACGGGGATTGGTATGTGTGATCCATGCAAGTTGCGAGAGTTAATAATTTTGGGACAACATAAGGTGGCAACTTTAATACACATCTGGGTGGATTGTTTTGGGCACCTGGAGAAACCAGTGCTTGCCCAAGGGGAATCCCGGAGCACGCATGTGATTACCCTAGGTTCGCCACCCAGGCTCAAAGGGATCATAAGATATTTCATGCCTAGAAACTTTCATGTGCAGCCACAAGCCATTATTGGCTCTGGCATAGTTGAGTAAGTTGTGTGACCTCATTCCGTGGTAGACTAGCTAATGTAGGGGAAAGTAGGTGTACCGGTCTACCCAGGGTTTGGAGGAAATACTTCAGAAAGGCTATGTCTCAATCTTCCGATCATGGAGGTGGTCGAGTCTTGTGGGCAAAAGTTCACAAACCTCTGCAGAGTGTACAAACTAATCATGATTAGCCGTGTCCCCGGTTATGGACAACTTGAGTATCTAGAAGTGAATTATTGGTTGATCTCATCACTCTTTTTAATGAAATTATTGGGATGCTAATAACTTGGGAATTTTGGGATTGAGTTGGAGGAACGTTCTCAACAATGGCATTTTAATTTAGTAGTAGAAAATGTATTCCTTTGTTGTAGGGTAAAATTAGCTTTATGCGAAATAAAACTTAGAGCCTCCACCAGCTAAATTTGCATATAGAGATAGTATTTTCATTTATTATTATTCTATGGTGTGAAATTGCCAGCATATTCCATGTGCTGACCTACACGGCTGCAACGTCTCATGTTGCAGACTTTTCCGACAAAGATTAAAGGTGCGATAGGTCATTGTTCTACACTCAGTTTGCCGTGGAGTTGGATGGACCCATTTACCTTCAATGCTTCCGCATTTATTTTTATTTAGATGGCCTTTGGCCATATTATTGTAATAAATACTCTTTTGAGGACCTTGATGTTATAAAGTGTGTGATTGAACTCTGTCATAATTCCTCGAGTACTGCGTCTGTCAGCATACTGATCCAGGGATGACACTTAAGCCCAGAGACTTCGATCCCTTTGGGTCAGGTAGCTACAAGATGGTACCAGGTCACACGCTGACGGTAGGACGCGACCACTAGGAAATGGAAAGCCATAGGAAGAAAACTTTATTTTACAACTTCCTTAAATATCCGTTGGTCTATACTCTTCTCTATTCATTTCTATCTCTTCTCCACTTCAATAAAATAGTTGTTGAACCCCATCACCAAGTTGCTTAGCCCGATGAGACCATGACCTATGAAGGCATCGTTGACAAAGAAGAAGAAGAATCTAGAGTTGACATTGATTCCAGGAGATTTAGTTTAGACCACCACTACCAAGTTGAGTCCAACGAATGATTGCGCTAGTATGAAGAGGTCATATCTCTTGTGGATATGACCTTACCTGTAGGTTTTTGCTTGTGTGGTGTGATCTGTGTGAATTGCTTGATTTGAAATTTTCTTGCTATCATAAGCATATGGGTAGTGATTTCTCTCATTAGTCCCTTATTCTATTCTAATTTCTCATCCACTCAAAACCATACCGGATGCCCGCAAATGATCTGGAGGAAATTAAGAAGAAGATTAAGGAATTATTGCAAAAAGGTTATATTCGACCGAGTTCATCACCTTGGGGAGCCCTAGTGCTTCTAGTTGAGAAGAAGGATGGATCCTTGAGAATGGTTGTAGATTATCGTGCGCTGGCGATCAAGAACAAGTACCCTCTTCCAATGATCAATGTTTTGTTTAACCAGGTACAAGGAGAAAAAGTTTTCTCCAAGATTGACCTTCGATCAGGATATCACCAGCTGAAGATTCGAGAACAAGATATACCCAAGACAACTTTTAGCACGAGATATGGGCTTTATGAGTACACGGTCATGTCTTTTGGTTTGACTAATGCCCCTGCCTATTTGATGAGCATGATGAATAAGGTATTCATGGAGTCTTTGGATAAGTTTTTTGTGATATTCATTGATGACATATTGATTTACTCGAAGAATGAAGAAGAACACATGGAACATTTGCGCTTGGTGCTGGAGAAGCTCAGAGAACATCAGCTATACGGAAAGTTCAGCAAGTGCGAATTCTGGTTGAAGGAAGTTGGATTTCTCGGACATGTTATATCAGGAGAAGGAATGGTAGTAGACCCTTCAAAGGTTGAAGCCGTCACCGAATGGAAGGCACCCACCTTAGTCGGAGATATTCGAAGTTTTCTTGGACTCGCAGGATATTACCGGAGATTTATTGAGAATTTCTCCAAGATCGCGAAGCCCATGACAGAGTTATTGAAGAAAGACACTAAGTTTGTTTGGACCGACAAATGTGAGGCTAGTTTCCAGGAGCTAAAGAAACGTTTGGTCACAACCCCTGTGCTAATTCTTCCGAATATACGCAAGGATTTCCAAGTATATTGCGACGCTTCTTGTCAGGGACTTGGAGGCGTTCTTTGAAGGAAATATGCCCTAGAGGCAATAATAATGTTATTATTTTATTTCCTTATATCATGATAAATGTTTGTTATTCATGCTAGAATTGTATTATCCGGAAACATAATACTTGTGTGAATACATAGACAAACTAAACGTCACTAGTATGCCTCTACTTGACTAGCTCGTTAATCAAAGATGGTTATGTGTCCTAACCATAGACATGTGTTGTCATTTGATTAACGGGATCACATTATTAGAAGAATGATGTGATTGACATAACCCATTCCATTAGCTTAGCACCCGATCGTTTAGTATGTTGCTATTGCTTTCTTCATGACTTATACATGTTCCTATGACTATGAGATTATGCAACTCCCGTTTGCCGGAGGAACACTTTGTGTGCTACCAAACGTCACAACGTAACTGGGTGATTATAAAGGAGCTCTACATGTGTCTCCAAAGGTAAATGTTGGGTTGGCGTATTTTGAGATTAGGATTTGTCACTCCGATTGTCGGAGAGGTATCTCTGGGCCCTCTCGGTAATGCACATCACATAAGCCTTGCAAGCATTGCAACTAATGAGTTGGTTGCGAGATGATGTATTACGAAACGAGTAAAGAGACTTGCCGGTAACGAGATTGAACTAGGTATTGAGATACCGACGATCGAATCTCGGGCAAGTAACATACCGATGACAAAGGGAACAACGTATGTTGTTATGCAGTCTGACCGATAAAGATCTTCATAGAATATGTGGGAGCCAATATGAGCATCCAGGTTCCGCTATTGGTTATTGACTGGAGACATGTCTCGGTCATGTCTACATTGTTCTCGAACCCGTAGGGTCCGCACGCTTAAGGTTTCGATGACAGTTATATTATGAGTTTATGAGTTTTGATGTACCGAAGTTAGTTCAGAGTCCCGGATGTGATCACGGACATAACAAGGAGTCTCGAAATGGTCGAGACATAAAGATTGATATATTGGACGGCTATATTCGGACACCGGAAGTGTTCCGGATGATTTCGGAGAAAACCGGAGTACCGGAGGGTTACCAGAACCCCCCCCCCCCCGGGAGAAGTAATGGGCCATATGGGCCTTAGTGGAGAGAGAGAAGGCAGCCAGGGTGGGCCGCGCGCCTCCTCCCCCCTGGTCCGAGTTGGACTAGGAGAGGGGGGGGGGCGCCCCCCTCTCCTTCTCCCTCCCCACTTCCTTCCCCCTCCTAGTAGGACTCCTACTCCTACTAGGAGGAGGACTCCTCCTTGGCGCGCCTATAGGGTCGGCCGGCCTCCTCCCCTTGCTCCTTTATATACGGGGGCAGGAGCACCCCTAGACACACAAGTTGATCCAAGTGATCGTTTTCTTAGCCGTGTGCGGTGCCCCCTTCCACCATAATCCTCGATAATATTGTAGCAGTGCTTAGGCGAAGCCCTGCGACGGTAGAACATCAAGATCGTCACCACGCCGTCGTGCTGACGGAACTCTTCCCCGATGCTTTGCTGGATCGGAGTCCGGGGATCGTCATCGAGTTGAACGTGTGCTAAAACTCGGAGGTGCCGTAGTTTCGGTGCTTGATCGGTCGGGCCGTGAAGACGTATGACTACATCAACCGCATTGTGCTAACGCTTCCGCTGTTGGTCTACAAGGGTACGTAGATCACACTCTCCCCTCTCGTTGCTATGCATCACCATGATCTTGCGTGTGCGTAGGAATTTTTTTGAAATTACTACGTTCCCCAACATTCTTATGCAAGTATGCCTCACATCAGCTTCGACCTCATGAGCGAAATTATGCCAGACATGATTTGGAGTTAGCAGTCGTAGGGCACGCACTCAAGACCTGGAGACATTTTCTTATCGGAAATTGTTGTGATGTTTACACGGATCATAAGAGTTTGAAATACATCTTCACGCAGAAGGAGTTGAACCTCAGGCAGAGAAGATGGTTGAAGCTCATAAAGGATTATGACATGAAATTGCACTATCACCCAGGAAAGGCCAATGTTGTGGCAGATGCATTGAGCCGCAAGAGCTATGTCAATACCCTCACAGCAGGAGGATTACCTCAGGAGTTGATTGATGATCTCAGAGATCTCTGATTGAAGATAGTCCCACAAGGTTTTGTTGCCGCAATGGAAATTCAATCTACTTTGTTGGGAAAGATCCGAGAAGCCCAGAAGTTACACAAAGGTATTGCGGAGATAAAGGGAAGGATGAACCAAGGAAAGGCAGAAGGATTTCGTGAGGATGAACATGGAACCTTATGGTTTGAGCAGCGTATATACGTGCCAAATGACCCAGAGATCAGGAAATTGATTCTTCATTAGGCCCATGATTCGCCTTATTCAATACATCCGGGCAACACCAAGATGTATTTGGACTTGAAGGAAAGTTTTTGGTGGAGAGGTATGAAGAAGGATATTGCCGAGTATGTCGCAGTATGTGACGTATGTCAGAGGGTTAAGGCAGAGCACTAGAAACCAGCGGGATTACTTCAGCCTTTGCCGATACCAGATTGGAAGTGGGACAAGCTTGGCATGAACTTCATTACAGGATTACCCAGGACCCGATCAGGCTATGATTCTATTTGGGTAGTGGTTGATCGCTTGACTAAGGTAGCTCACTTCATCCCCGTGAAAACCACATATACAAGTGCTAAGTTAGCCAAGATATACATGACCAGGATCGTATGTCTGCATGGAGTTCTGAGGACCATCGTATCAGATAGAGGAACACAATTTACCTCAAAGTTTTGGCATCAGTTACATGAAACTTTGGGTACCAGGCTGGAGTTCAGTACAGATTTTCATCCGCAGACAGATGGGCAGAACAAGAGAGGCAATCAGATTCTGGAGGACATGTTGAGAGCTTGTGCGCTAGATTATGGATCTAGTTGGGATGATAATTTGCCTTATGCAGAGTTCTCATATAACAACAGCTATCAAGCTAATTTGAAAATGGACCCTTTCGAAGCTTTGTACGGAAGGAGGTGCGGGACACCATTGATGTGGGATGAAGTTGGAGACTGTAAATTATTCGGACCAGATTTAATTAGAGATTCAGAGGAGAAATTCAAGCTGATCTGCGACAGACTCAAGGTAGCCCAATCCATATAGAAGAGTTATGTCGATACTAAACGCAAGGAGGTAACCTATGAAGTCGGAGATAGAGCATATCTGCGTGTGTCGCCACTTAGAGGAGTTAAACGATTTGGAGTCAAAGGAAAGTTAGCACCACGGTTTGTGGGGCTGTACAGAGTTTTAGAATGCACGGGTGAAGTTGCCTACAAGTTGGAATTACGAAAAGCCTCGTCAGGAGTTCATGATGTGTTTCACATTTCCCAGTTGAAGAAGTGCAATGAGGAGATGGCCGATATTCCTTTGAGAGATACAGTGCCACTGGAGGCTATACAGTTGGATAGTGATCTGACCTATGAGGAGAAGCCCATCAAGATTCTCGAGACTGCAAGCAGGGTTACCCGTAGCAAGGTCATCAAGTTTTGCAAGGTTCAATGGAGTCATCATACTAAGGAAGAAGCCACCTGGGAACGAGAAGAAGACCTCCGACAGGACCACCCACACCTTTTTCCTAGCCAACCCTAATCTCGAGGGCGAGATTCATCTTAAGGGGGGTAGGTTTGTAACATCCTAATTTTCAATTTGGATGTTTATAATAGATCATTCATATGCATCCATGATTTATGCATTTTTTGCCCATTTATTTTATTTGATTTTTGATTGAAGGAACTTTGAGCAGCTCAAGGACCAAAAGAGAGAGTTGGAAGTTTCCCTAAAAACCAATTTTGAATTTTTTTCGAAGTTGGGAGTTTGGATCAAATTTGGTTTCACAAAAAAATTCATTTCCATTATATCAAAAATAAAATAAAGAGAGAAGATAAAATGACTTCTTCAAAAACATAAGGAAAATATTGGAAATGGAATTTGAAATCAAAATATATTTATTTGGCATTTAAGTGTAAATTATTTTGATGCAAATTTTATTAGTACAGCAAAATTGTTTTTTTTTTAAATTGCATTTTAGGCTAGATAAAAGTTCATAAGGTCATATATAAGACCATATATCTTTGTGAATTTTTCTGGGATTTTTAGGAGTTATTTATTGTATTTGTATGCCCTAATTTGCTTCTGTAATTTTTTTTAAAAAAAACGCAGCTACATCACAGCCCACCTCCCTTCTATTGTATTTTTTTCTTCTTTTCCCTTGGGCCAAATTTCCCACTAAGGCCCATAGCATGCGCTGGCTTTCTTCTCCCTCCTCTGTACATTCATCTGGAGCTAGAACATAGCAGAAACAACCATTGCCTCTTTCTCTTCCTTTCCTCCTCACACTCAATTCCTTGTCCATTTCACTTCGGGGTCTGCATGAAAAATGCGGAGAACATCATGACGAATCCATTCAGGGAACAAAAACTCAACATTATTACATTAATTCGTCGAATGGATCCGTGAAACATACATGCACAAACAACCATTAATGGCCACATTGAGCTCTTGATCTCCCAGTACCGGCTCCCTCGGCCACTTATAAATTGACCCCGAGGAACCCCAATCCACCCCGCACCTCCCAGTCCACGAGCCCCTGTCCAAAGCCCTCCAACTCCCGAGAAATTTCTCGCCGGTGTTTCTCAAAGTCGCTGCCATCCGCACTTGATTCCGACGAATGTAAGGTGAATAAGATCCTGTTTCCTCATTATCACTTTGTATGTCGCATAGGCGCTACATTTTGACACATCTCTTTCTATGTTTTCACAGCAACCGCAACACCGCGACCGGCCGGAGTTACAACTCCGGCAACACCTTACGACTACCCAAGGACGAACCCAAGCCCCTCGTCGTGTCCCATGAGTCACTCGCATCCATCTTCACACCATCTCACAAACATCTTTCCCTACATAACGTCTGAGCCGCCTTATTCCTCGCCGCCGGCGACAAGTCCGGTGAGTACCCAGCCTTGGGTCCGAATTTTCTTTTCTCTTTTTCCAGTATTTTTTCCAATTTCAGATTCTATATCAATTGTTCTTTCTAGTATATATTTTAGTCTATAGATCTGATTTAGTTGATTCTTTTTCCTACTAGTTCGTAAAAATCTCCTCTATCCAGAGAACCAACTGAAAAATATTTTTTAATATTTTAAAATTTTGAATTCAAACAGATCTGAATTCAAACTTCGTCAGGTCGTAACTCGAGTTTCGTAACTCCGTTTTGGGTGATTCTTTTTGCAAAGCGAAGCTTGTGACGTGTACTTTCTGTTAGACCCAAACACACATATTTTTGCTACTGTAAAAATTACATTCTGTACAGAAACTTTATTTGGTTGTTTTTTATGTTTTCCGAAGTCCTTTCTTTGTTTTCTTTTTGATTCTTTGCTTGTATGCTTATGTATGTTATTGCTTGCTTACGTTAGATCATCCGGAGTGTGATGCTTGCTACTACGAATCTTTAGAGTTCAACAATCGTCAACAAGGCAAGTTCACCCTTTGATCATAATTTTTAATACCTAGTTTTTACTATGCATTAGTTTAACCCTCAAAGAACGCATGAGTAGGATTGGGAACATGTGGTTATGCTATGTAGTTCATGTGGTAGGAACCTATGACCTTTGATCACCCCGGGAATTTTCGTTACGTCATATATTGCTTAGCCATGCTCGTATATGGGGTTTGGTATGTGTGATCGATGCAAGATGTGAGAGTTAATAATTTTGGGACAACATAAGGTGGCAACTTTAATACACATCTGGGTGGATTGTTTGGGGCACATGGAGAAACCAGTGCTTGCCCAAGGGGAATCCCGAAGCGCACGTGTGATTACCCTAGGTCCACCACCCAGGCTCAAAGGGATCATAAGATATTTCATGCCTAGAAACTTTTGTGTGCAGCCACAAGCCATTATGGGCTCTAGCATAGTTGAGTAAGTTGTGTGACCTCTTTCCGTGGTAGACTAGCTGATGTAGGTGAAGTAGGTGTATCGGTCTACCTAGGGTTTGGAGGAAATACTTCAGAAAGGCTATGTATCGATCTTCCGATCATGGAGGTGGTCGAGTCTTGTGGGGAAAAGTGCAAAAACCTCTGCAGAGTGTACAAACTAATCATGATTAGCCATGTCCCCAGTTATGGACAACTTGAGTATCTAGAAGTGAATTATTGATTGATCTCGTCACTCTTTTTAATGAAATTATTGGGATGCTAATAACTTGGGAAATTTGGGATTGATTTGGAGGAACCTTCTCAATAATGGCATTTTAATTTAGTAGTAAAAAATGTATTCTTTGTTGTAAGGTAAAATTAGCTTTATGCAAAATAAAACTTAGAGCCTCCACCAACTAAATTTGCATATAGAGATAGTCTTTTCATTTATTATTATTCTATGGTGTGAAATTGCCAGCATATTCCATGTGCTGACCTACACGGCTGCAACGTCTCGTATTGCAGACTTTTCTGATGAAGATTAAAGGTGCGATAGGTCGTTGTTCTACACTCAGTTTGTCGTGGAGTTGGATGGACCCATTTACCTTCTATGCTTCCGCAGTTATTTTTATTTATATGGCCTTTGGCCATATTATTGTAATAAATACTCTTTTGAGGACCTTGGTGTAATAATGTGTGTGATCGAACTCTGTCATAATTCCTCGAGTACTGTGTGTGTCAGCATACCGATCCAGGGATGACACTTAAGCACAGAGACTTTGATCCATTTGGGTCAGGTCGCTAGAGCAATCCCCCCTCCCCGCTGCGGCTGGTTCTTCCTTAACTCCGGCGAGCCCCCCAACCCCTGAAAATTGACTAACCCAACAGTTGATTTAGTCGACTGAAGTGTAGCTAAATTGGAGCAGCATCGCAAGCAAGAGCAAGAGCGAGAGCAGAAGCGCGAGCAAGAGCAAGAGCAATAGCAACAGCAGACCAAGCAGGGGACCAAGAGCAAGAGCAGAGCAGCAGCACAAGCGAGAGCTAAAGAAGTAGCAGCTCCTATTGATGTGGATGTCGCCGCCGAGGGAGCGACACCGTCGAGGAAGTGGCCGGCGACGCCGCCGTGGATGGAGCCGTGCCGTGTCGGCTCAGGAAAGAGCGTCGGCAACACTATGAGATCGAATCAAGAACAAAATGCGGCGATTAGTGTACAAACTCTTTGGAGGCGCCGATTAGGCCTCAGCTTCATCCAAGGAAACGGTGATGATGATGCTCTTCCGATGGTGTCGGTCAAGACGGCGGTGTGGGAATGGAGGTGGCGCGAAAGACGAGGGGAACGGCGGGGCAGCTCCTTGGAGGCGGAGGACGGGGTGGCTGAACCGGTGGGACGACGAGATTGATGACGGAACCTCATACGGTATGGTGGCGGAGGGACGTCGAGGTGTTGTTGTGGATGACGTCGTCGGGGAAGAGGCTCCGGCTGGGTGGCGGACAGAGGCGGGTGTGGGGCTTCGCGGGTTTTCATGGCCACGATGTACGAATGGGTGCGCAGATGGGACGGGAGTGGGGAAACATGGCTTAGGGACGCGCTTGTCTAAAATGTGGGGTAAGTTACGAAATTACCCCATCGATTTGAGCTAGGCGGTTCTTTCGGTTCAGGGGTATCACGGGCATTTCGCGTGTCGGGATTTCACAGGAGGTGGGAGTTTTCACGCGCGTTGTAATCTTTAAATAGCAAGGCGCGGGTTGAGATGGAGGGAGTTGTTGGAGGACAACGAGAGAAAGATATATCTTAAATATTTCGGGGTAACAAGGCGCGGGTTGAAGAGGCGGGAGTTTCGCAGCACGATAGACAGAGACGCTAGCTTGAAATTTCAGCATAACAAGGCGCGTCTTGAAACTTCGGGAGAACAAGCTTAACGTGTACCCAAAAAAAGATAATTCGCACCTCATCACTAGAGAGAGCTATGTCATGTTTTACTATATTACTAGAAATGCATTCAAATACAACAAAAAATAAAAACAATCAGGACAACAAACATAACGTGTACAATACCAAAACAATTTGCACTTCCCTCAACAATAAAAAAAGAATGTGTGTTGTCTAGCATATGGACTAAATTTGAGTACATTTTCCCTGTTTGAATGGGATTGTACTCGGGTTAGTTATACAACCATCTAAATATTATCTTCACAACACATGACATGAATATAAGAGAAGTAAATTCCTATATAAATACGAACTACATGTACATACGATCTCAAATTCGAATATATGTATAGATTTTATGTTGAATTTGAATCATAGTACATGTATGCTCTAGCTAGATGTTCGGAATCTAAACCATGTATGATATACTACGTACAATGTGTTTAGCAAGCACAACACACACACACAACAAACACCATTTAGACTAGTAAGGTACACGTGCATTGCACGCATAAGATTTGGCAACCAAATTATGAATAAATACCACATTATAGCACGTGAGCTTTGAGTCATATATGCATGATGTAGATGTTCATTTAATTCTCATAGTTCATTTCATTCAAAATCTTCTAGTTTTCATAAGAAAGCTAATCTATTTTAAGATTCATGGAATTTTGCGTTGTAAGGCATAAAGTAAAAAAATAATGGCAAATCATGTAGAAAAACATTTGGGTAATTCTGATATGGAAGATTCTAGAACAAAGAAGAAGTGCTTGTGTTTTGAGGTTTGTGCATTATGCTTAAGTTCAACCATGGAGTCGTCTAGATTGTACATGTGGCAAAATCTGGTGCAATCTAGATGATATCCAACGGCCACTTGTGCTCAAATTTTCCATCTCTGCACCATCGGATTGGCCTCATCCAATGACCATCTTTCAAAGTTAAAGTTATCCGCACACTATATAAAAAATATAAAATATAATATGATGCGAAAGCCATCCATCATCTCCAATTAGAATAGTCTGTCCATGCACGGATGCAATGTGGCCAAATGATGCCTGCCATACTCAAATACAAATCAGTCTCACCTTGTTCAATGTGTATACAATACAACATGCTCGTTTCCAAACCACACCACGCATATCTCAGTTATATTCATGCATGCATGGGTTTTAAACATCATGATCTCTTATTCAAATATTTAAATTCTACTTTACATTGATTATGACGTCACCTAGTCTTTTACACCCACACATTCACCTTCTCTTTATAATTGTAGCATAACTTTCTCTCGTGCATGCATGCACACACAGTACCAGTCGGCATTATCCATCGCACACATGCAATCTTTTTCTTCAGGTCGGTCTCCCATGCACACACACACACACACCTTGTAACATCCCAAATCTTCAATTTGGAATATTATACGTAGGTCATTCATGCATATCATATTTTATTGCATATTTCATTTTTGCGATCCTCGAAATTCTAAGCAACTCAAGGACCCATGGAGAGAGTTGGGAATTTCATGATTTTCATATTTGAATTATGTCAAATATCGAAACAAGGATCACTTTGGTTTTGATTAATTTTTCTCTCCGAAAATATGTCATATTAAAATATATGAGAGGAGATAATATGACTTCTCTAAAATAAATGAAATATCACCCTCCGCCGCCCGTGGCCGGTGGTGCGCCGCCCCGAAACCACTCCCCACCGCTGGTGCACCGGCCCCCGGCCATCCCTCTAGGCCCCCCCGTCCCGAGCTTTTTCTTCGGCGTTCCCCACGCCACTGACCCACCACCGTCGGTGACCACCGCCCCCACCCTAAACCCTAAGACAGATAGTGGGGTACCACTCCGGCTAGTGTAACATCCCAATTTTCAATTTGGATGTTCATAATAGATCATTCATATGCATCCATGATTTATGCATTTTTTTCCCATTTGTTTTATTTGATTTTTGATTCAAGGAACTTTGAGCAACTCAAGGACCAAAAGAGAGAGTTGGAAGTTTCCCTAAAAACCAATTTTGAATTTTTTCGAAGTTGGGAGTTTGGATCAAATTTGGTTTCACAAAAAAATTCATTTCCATTATATCAAAAATAAAATAAAGAGAGAAGATAAAATGACTTCTTCAAAAACACAAGGAAAATATTGAAAATTGAATTTGAAATCAAAATATATTTATTTGGGATTTATGTGCAAATTATTTTGATGCAAATTTTATTAGTACAGCAAAATTGTTTTTTTTTTAAATTGCATTTTAGGCCAGATAAAAGTTCACAAGGTCATATATAAGACCATATATCTATGTGAATTTTTCTGGGATTTTTAGGAGTTATTTATTGTATTTGTATGTCCTAATTTGCTTCTGTAAAAAAACGTTTAAAAAACGCAGCTACAGCACAGCCCACCTCCCTTCTATTGTATTTTCTTCTTCTTTTCCCTTGGGCCAAATTTCCCACTAAGGCCCATAGCATGCGCTGGCTTTCTTCCTCCTCCTCTGTGAGCTAGAACATAACAGATACAGCCATTGCCTCTTTCTCTTCCTTTCCTCCTCACACTCAATTCCTTGTCCGTTTCACTTCGGGGTCTGCACGAAAAATGCGGAGAACATCATGATGAATCCATTCAGGGAATAAAAACTCAGCATTATTACATTAATTCGTCGAATGGATCAACGAAACGTACATGCACAAACAACCATTAATGGCCACATTGAGCTCCCTTCATCTCCCAGTACCAGCTCCCTCGACCACTATAAATTGACCCCGAGGAACCCCTCTCCACCCTGCACCTCCCAGTCCACGAGCCCCTTTCCAAAGCCCTCCAACTCCAGAGCAATTTCTCACCGGAGTTTCTCAAAGTCGCTGCCATCCGCACTTGATTCCGATGAATGTAAGGTGAATAAGATCCTGTTTCCTCATTATCACTTTGTATGTCGCATAGGCGCAACATTTTGACACATCTCTTTCTCTGTTTTCACAGCATCGCAACACTGCGACCGGCCGGAGTTACAACTCCGGCAACACCTTACGACTACCCAGGGACGAACCCGAGCCCCTCGTCGTACCCCATGAGTCACTCACATCCATCTTCACACCGTCTCACAAACATCTTGCCCTAGATAACATCTAAGCCACCTTCTTCCTCGTCGCCGGTGACAAGTCCGGTGAGTACCCAACCTTGGGTCCGAATTTTCTTTTCTCTTTTTCCAGTATTTTGTCCAATCTCAGATCCTATATCAATTCTTCTTTCTAGTATATCTTTTAGTCTATAGATCTGATTTAGTTGATTATTTTTCCTACTAGTTCGTAAAAATATCCTCTATCCAGAGAACCAAACGAAAAATATTTTTGAAAATTTTAAAAATTTGAATTCAAACAGATCTGAATGCAAACTTCGTTAGGCTGTAACTCGAGTTTCATAAATCCGTTTGGGTGATTCTTTTTGCAAAGCGAAGCTTGTGATGTGTACTTTCAGCTTGTGATGTGTACTTTCTGTTAGACCGAAACACACATATTTTTGCTACTGTAAAATTACGTTCTGTACAGAAACTTTATTTGGTTGTTTTTGAAGTTTTCTGAAGTCCTCTCTTTGTTTTCTATCTAATTCTTTGCTTGTATGCTTATGTATGTTATTGTTTGCTTACGCTAGATTATCCGGAGTGCGAGCCTTGCTACTACGAATCTTTAGAGTTCAACGATCGTCAGCAAGGCAAGTTCACACTTTGATCATAATTTTTAATACCTAGTTTTTACTATGCATTAGTTTAACCCTCAAAGATTGCATGAGTAGGATTGGGAACATGTGGTTACGCTATGTAGTTCATGTGGTAGGAACCTATGACCTATGATCACCCCAGGAATTTTCGTTATGTCATATATTTCTTAGCCATGCTCGTAGACGGGGATTGGTATGTGTGATACATGCAAGTTGCGAGAGTTAATAATTTTGGGACAACATAAGGTGGCAACTTTAATACACATCTGGGTGGATTATTTGGGGCACCTGGAGAAACCAGTACTTGCCCAAGGGGAATCCCGGAGCACGTGTGTGATTACCCTAGGTTCGCCACCAAGGCTCAAAGGGATTATAAGATATTTCATGCCTAGAAACTTTCGTGTGCAGCCACAGCCATTATGGGCTCTGGCATAGTTGAGTAAGTTGTGTGACCTCATTCCGTGGTAGACTAGCTAATGTAGGGGAAAGTAGGTGTACCGGTCTACCCAGGGTTTGGAGGAAATACTTTAGAAAGGCTATGTCTCGATCTTCCGATCATGGAGGTGGTTGAGTCTTGTGCGGAAAAGTGCACAAACCTCTGCAGAGTGTACAAACTAATCATGATTAGCCGTGTCCCCGGTTATGGACAACTTGAGTATCTAGAAGTGAATTATTGGTTGATCTCATCACTCTTTTTAATGAAATTATTGGGATGCTAATAACTTGGGAATTTTGGGATTGAGTTGGAGGAACGTTCTCAATAATGGCATTTTAATTTAGTAGTAAAAAATGTATTCCTTTGTTGTAGGGTAAAATTAGCTTTATGCCAAACAAAACTTAGAGCCTCCACCAGCTAAATTTGCATATAGAGATAGTATTCTCATTTATTATTATTCTATGGTGTGAAATTGCCAGCGTATTCCATGTGCTGACCTACATGGCTGCAACGTCTCATGTTGCAGACTTTTCCGACAAAGATTAAAGGTGCGATAGGTCGTTGTTCTACACTCAGTTTGCCGTGGAGTTGGATGGACCCATTTACCTTCAATGCTTCCGCAGTTATTTTTATTTAGATGCCCTTTGGCCATATTATTGTAATAAATACTCTTTTGAGGACCTTGATGTAATAAAGTGTGTGATTGAACTCTGTCATAATTCCTCGAGTATTGCGTGTGTCAGCATACTGATCCAGGGATGACACTTAAGCACGGAGACTTTGATCCATTTGGGTCAGGTCGCTACAAGATGGTATCGGATCACACGCTGATGGTAGGACGCGACCACTAGGAAATGGAAAGCCATAGGAAGAAAACTTTATTTTACGACTTCCTTAAATATCCGTTGGTCTATACTCTTCTCTATTCATTTCTATCTCTTCTCCACTTCAATGAAATAGTTGTTGAACCCCATCACCAAGTTGCTTAGCCCGATGAGACCATGACCTATGAAGGCATCATTGACGAAGAAGAAGAAGCTAGAGTTGACATTGATTTCAGGAGATTTAGTTTAGACCACCACTACCAAGTTGAGTCCAACGAATGATTGCGCTATTATGAAGAGATCATATCTCTTGTGGATACGACCTTACCTATAGGTTTTTGCTTGTGTGGTGTGATCTTTGTGAATTGCTTGATTTGAAATTTTCTTGCTATCATAAGCATATGGGTAGTGATTTCTCTCATTAGTCCCTTATTCTATTATAATTTCTCATCCACTCTAAACCATACCGGATGCCCGCAAATGATCTGGAGGAAATTAACAACAAGACTAAGGAATTATTGGAAAAAGGTTATATTTGACCGAGTTCATCACCTTGGGGAGCCCTAGTGCTTCTAGTTGAGAAGAAGGATGGATCCTTGAGAATGGTTGTAGATTATCATGCGCGAGCGATCAAGAACAAGTACCCTCTTCCAATGAACAATGTTTTGTTTGACCAGCTACAAGGAGAAAAAGTTTTCTCCAAGATTGATCTTCGATCAGGATATCACCAGCTGAAGATTCGAGAACAAGATATACCCAAGACAGCTTTTAGCACGAGATATGGGCTTTATGAGTACATGGTCATGTCTTTTGGTTTGACTAATGCCCCTGCCTATTTCACGAGCATGATGAATAAGGTATTCATGGAGTCTTTGGATAAGTTTGTTGTGGTATTCAATGATGACATATTGATCTACTCGAAGAATGAAGAAGAACACACGGAACATTTGCGCTTGGTGCTGGAGAAGCTCAAAGAACATCAGCTATACGCAAAGTTCAGCAAGTGCGAATTCTGGTTGAAGGAAGTTGGATTTCTTGGACATGTTATATCAGGAGAAGGAATAGCAGTAGACCCTTCGAAGGTTGAAGCCGTCACCGAATGGAAGGCACCCACCTCAGTCGGAGAGATTCACAGTTTTCTTGGACTCGCAGGATATTATCGGAGATTTATTGAGAATTTCTCCAAGATCGCGAAGCCCATGATAGAGTTATTGAAGAAAGACACTAAGTTTGTTTGGACCGACGAATGTGAGGCTAGTTTCCAGGAGCTAAAGAAACGTTTGGTCACAGCCCCTGTGCTAATTCTTCCGAATATACGCAAGGATTTCCAAGTATATTGCGACGCTTCTCGTCAGGGACTTGGAGGCGTTCTTATGCAAGAAGGAAGAGTTATTTCATATGCCTCACATCAGCTTCGACCTCATGAGCGAAATTATGCCACACATGATTTGGAGTTAGCAGCCGTAGTGCACGCACTCAAGACCTGGAGACATTTTCTTATCGGAAATCGTTGTGATGTTTACACGGATCATAAGAGTTTGAAATACATCTTCACGCAGAAGGAGTTGAACCTCAGGCAGAGAAGATGGTTGGAGCTCATAAAGGATTATGACATGAAATTGCACTATCACCCAGGAAAGGCCAATGTTGTTGCAAATGCATTGAGCCGCAAGAGCTATGTCAATACCCTCACAGCAGGAGGATTACCTCAGGAGTTGATTGATGATCTCAGAGATCCCCAATTGGAGATAGTCCCACGAGGTTTTGTTGCCGCAATGGAAATTCAATCCACTTTGTTGGGAAAGATCCGAGAAGCCCAGAAGTTACACAAAGGTATTGCGAAGATAAAGGGAAGGATGAACCAAGGAAAGGCAGAAGGATTTCGTGAGGATGAACATGGAACCTTGTGGTTTGAGCAGCGTATTTACGTGCCAAATGACCCAGAGATCAGGAAATTGATTCTTCAGGAGGCCCATGATTCGCCTTATTCAATACACCCGGGCAACACCAAGATGTATTTGGACTTGAAGGAAAGTTTCTGGTGGACAGGTATGAAGAAGGATATTGCCGAGTATGTCACAGTATGTGACGTGTGTCAGAGGGTTAAGGCAGAGCACTAGAAACCAGCAGGATTACTTCAGCCTTTGTCGATACCAGATTGGAAGTGGGACAAGCTTGGCATGAACTTCATTACAGGATTACCCAGGACCCGATCAGGCTATGATTCTATTTGGGTAGTGGTTGATCGCTTGACTAAGGTAGCTCACTTCATCCCCGTGAAAACCACATATACAAGTGCTAAGTTAGCCAAGATATACGTGACCAGGATCGTATGTCTGCATGGAGTTCTGAGGACCATCGTATCAGATAGAGGAACACAATTTACCTCAAAGTTTTGGCATCATTTACATGAAACTTTGGGTACCAAGCTGGAGTTCAGTACAGATTTTCATCCATAGACAGATGGGCAGACCGAGAGAGGCAATCAGATTCTGGAGGACATGTTGAGAGCTTGTGCGCTAGATTATGGATCTAGTTGGGATGATAATTTTCCTTATGCAGAGTTCTCATATAACAATAGCTATCAAGCTAATTTGAAAATGGCCCCTTTCGAAGCTTTGTACGGAAGGAGGTGCGGGACACCATTGATGTGGGATGAAGTTGGAGACTGTAAATTATTCGGACCAGATTTAATTAGAGATTCAGAGGAGAAATTCAAGCTGATCTACGACAGACTCAAGGTAGCCCAATCCAGAGAGAAGAGTTATGTCGATACTAAACGCAAGGAGGTAACCTATGAAGTCGGAGATAGAGCATATCTGCGTGTGTCGCCACTTCGAGGAGTTAAACGATTTGGAGTCAAAGGAAAGTTAGCACCACGGTTTGTGGGGCTGTACAGAGTTTTAGAATGCACGTGTGAAGTTGCCTACAAGTTGGAATTACCAGAAGCCTTGTCAGGAGTTCATGATGTGTTTCACGTTTCCCAGTTGAAGAAGTGCAATGCGGAGATGGCCGATATACCTTTGAGAGATACAGTGCCACTTGAGGCCATACAGTTGGATAGTGATCTGACCTATGAGGAGAAGCCCATCAAGATTCTTGAGAGTGCAAGCAAGGTTACCTGCAGCAAGGTCATCAAGTTTTGCAAGGTTCAATGGAGTCATCATACTGAGGAAGAAGCCACCTGGGAACGAGAAGAAGACCTCTGACAGGACCACCCACACCTTTTTGCTAGCCAACCCGAATCTCGAGGGCGAGATTCATCTTAAGGGGGGTAGGTTTGTAACATCCCAATTTTCAATTTGGATGTTTATAATAGATCATTCATATGCATCCATGATTTATACATTTTTGCCCATTTATTTTATTTGATTTTTGATTGAAGGAACTTGGAGCAGCTCATGGACCAAAAGAGAGAGTTGGAAGTTTCCCTAAAAACCAATTTTGAATTGTTTTTCGAAGTTGGGAGTTTGGATCAAATTTGGTTTCACAAAAAAATTCATTTCCATTATATCAAAAATAAAATAAAGAGGGAAGATAAAATGACTTCTTCAAAAACACAAGGAAAATATTGGAAATGGAATTTGAAATCAAAATATATTTATTTCGGATTTATGTGCAAATTATTTTGATGCAAATTTTATTAGTACAACAAAATTGTTTTTTTTAAATTGCATTTTAGGCCAAGTTCACAAGGTCATATATAAGACCATATATCTTTGTGAATTTTTCTGGGATTTTTAGGATTTATTTATTGTATTTGTATGCCCTAATTTGCTTCTGTAAAAAAAGTTTGAAAAAACGCAGCTACAGCATAACCCACCTCCCTTCTATTGTATTTTTTTCTTCTTTTCCCTTGGTCCAAATTTCCCACTAAGGCCCATAGCATGCGCTGGCTTTCTTCTTTTTCCTCTGTACATTCATCTGGAGCTAGAACATAACAGAAACAACCATTGCCTCTTTCTCTTCCTTTCCTCCTCACACTCAATTCCTTGTCCGTTTCACTTCGGGGTCTGCACGAAAAATGCGGAGAACATCATGACGAATCCATTCAGGGAATAAAAACTCAACATTATTACATTAATTCGTCGAATGGATCCGTGAAACGTACATGCACAAACAACCATTAATGGCCACATTGAGCTCTTGATCTCCCAGTACCGGCTCCCTCGGCCACTATAAATTGACCCCAAGGAACCCCAATCCACCCCGCACCTCCCAGTCCACGAGCCCCTGTCCAAAGCCCTCCAACTCCCGAGAAATTTCTCGCCGGAGTTTCTCAAAGTCGCTGCCATCCGCACTTGATTCCGACGAATGTAAGGTGAATAAGACCCCGTTTCCTCATTATCACTTTGTATGTCGCATAGGCGCTACATTTTGACACATCTCTTTCTACGTTTTCACAGCATCCGCAACACCGCGACCGGCCGGAGTTACAACTCCGACAACACCTTACGACTACCCAAGGACGAACCCAAGCCCCTCGTCGTGTCGCACGAGTCACTCGCATCCATCTTCACACCGTCTCACAAACATCTTGCCATAGATAACGTCTGAGCCGCCTTATTCCTCATCGCCGGCGACAAGTCCGGTGAGTACCCAGCCTTGGGTCCGAATTTTCTTTTCTCTTTTTCCAGTATTTTTTTCCAATCTTAGATTCTATATCAATTCTTCTTTCTAGTATATCTTTTAGTCTATAGATCCGATTTAGTTGATTCTTTTTCCTACTAGTTCGTAAAAATATCCTCTATCCAGAGAACCAAATGAAAAATATTTTTGAATATTTTAAAATTTTGAATTCAAACAGATCTGAATTCAAACTTCGTTAGGCCGTAACTCGAGTTTCGTTACTCCGTTTTGGGTGATTCTTTTTGCAAAGCGAAGCTTGTGACGTGTACTTTCTGTTAGGCCCAAACACACATATTTTTGCTACTGTAAAAATTAAGTTCTGTACAGAAACTTTATTTGGTTGTTTTTGAAGTTTTCCGAAGTCCTTTCTTTGTTTTCTTTTTGATTCTTTTCTTGTATGCTTATGTATGTTATCGCTTGCTTACGCTAGATCATCTGGAGTGCGATGCTTGCTACTACGAATCTTTAGAGTTCAACGATCCTCAGCAAGGCAAGTTCATACTTTGATCATAATTTTTAGTACCCAGTTTTTACTATGCATTAGTTTAACCCTCAAAGATTGCATGAGTAGGACTGGGAACATGTTGTTATGCTATGTAGTTCATGTGGTAGGAACCTATGACCTTTGATCACCCCAAGAATTTTCGTTATGTCATATATTGCTTAGCCATGCTCGTATACGGGGATTGTATGTGTGATCCATGCAAGATGTGAGAGTTAATAATTTTGGGACAACATAAGGTGGCAATTTTAACACACATCTAGGTGGATTGTTTGGGGCACCTGGAGAAACCAGTGCTTGCCCAAGGGGAATCCCGGAGCACCCGTGTGATTACCCTAGGTCCGCCACCCATGCTCAAAGGGATCATAAGATATTTCATGCCTAGAAACTTTCGTGTGCAGCCACAAGCCATTATGGGCTTTGGCATAGTTGTGTAAGTTGTGTGACCTCTTTCCGTGGTAGACTAGCTGATGTAGGGGAAGTAGGTGTACTGGTCTACCTAGGGTTTGGAGGAAATACTTCAGAAAGGCTATGTCTCGATCTTCCGATCATGGAGGTGGTCGAGTCTTGTGGGGAAAAGTGCAAAAACCTCTGCAGAGTGTACAAACTAATCATGATTATCCGTGTCCCCGGTTATGGACAACTTTAGTATCTAGAAGTGAATTATCGATTGATCTCATCACTCTTTTTAATGAAATTATTGGGATGCTAATAACTTGGGAAATTTCGGATTGAGTTGGAGGAACCTTCTCAATAATGGCATTTTAATTTAGTAGTAAAAAAATGTATTCCTTTGTTGTAGGGTAATATTAGCTTTATGCAAAATAAAACTTAGAGCCTTCACCAGCTAAATTTGCATATAGAGATAGTCTTTTCATTTCTTATTATTCTATGGTGTGAAATTGCCAGCATATTCCATGTGCTGACCTACACGGCCGCAACGTCTCATGTTGCAGACTTTTCCGACGAAGATTAAAGGTGCGATAGGTCGTTGTTCTACACTCAGTTTGCCGTGGAGTTGGATGGACCCATTTACCTTCAATGCTTCCGCAGTTATTTTTATCTAGATGGCCTTTGGCCATATTATTGTAATAAATACTCTTTTGAGGACCTTGATGTAATAAAGTGTGTGATTGAACTCTGTCATAGTTCCTCGAGTACTGTGTGTGTCAGCATACCGATCTAGGGATGTCACTTAGCACAGAGACTCCGATCCATTTGGGTCAGGTCGCTAGAGCAAGCCCCCCTCCCCGCTGCGGCTGGTTCTTCCTTAACTCTGGCGAGCCCCCAACCCCTAAAAATTGACTAACCCAACAGTTGATTTAGTCGACTGAAGTGTAGCTAAATTGGAGCAGCATCACAAGCAAGAGGAGGAGCAAGAGTAGAAGCGGAGCAAGAGCAAGAGCAATAGCAACAACAGACCAAGCAGGGGACCAAGAGCAAGAGCAGAGCAGTAGCGCGAGCGAGAGCTAAAGTAGTAGCAGCTCCTATTGATGTGGATGTCGCCGCCGAGGGAGCGACGCCGTGGAGGAAGTGGTCGGCGACGTCGCCGTGGATGGAGTTGCGCCGTGTCGGCTCGGGAATGAGCGTCGGCAGCACCGTGAGATCGAATCAAGAACAAAATGCGGCGATTAGTGTACAACCTCTTTGGAGGCGCCGATTAGGCCTCAGCTTCATCCAAGGAAATGGTGATGATGATGCTCTTCCGATGGTGTAGGTCAAGACGGCGGTGTGGGAATGAGGTGGCGCGAAAGACGAGGGGAACAGCGGGCAACTCCTTGGAGGCGGAGGACGGGGTGGCTGAACCGGCGGGACGACGAGATCGACGACGGAACCTCATCCGGTATGGTGGCGGAGGGACGTCGAGGTGTTGTTGTGGACGACGTCGTTGGGGAAGAGGCTCCGGCTGGGTGGCGGACAGAGGCGGGTGTGGGGCTTCGTGGGTTTTCGTGGCCACGATGTACGAATGGGTGGGCGGATGGGATGGAAGTGGGGAACCATGGTCAGGGGTATCACGGGCATTTCACGTGTCGGGATTTCACAGGAGGTGGGAGTTTTCACGCGCGTTGTAATTTTGAAATAGCAAGGCGCGGGTTGAGATGGAGGGAGTTGTTGGAGAACAACGAGACAAAGATATATCTTAAATATTTCGGGGTAACAAGGCGTGGGTTGAAGAGGCGGGAGTTTCGCAGCATGATAGACAGAGACGCTAGCTTGAAATTTCGGCATAACAAGGCGCGGCTTGAAATTTCGGGAGAATAAGCTTAACATGTAACCAAAAAAGATAATTCGCACCTCATCACTAGAGAGAGCTATGTCATGTTTTACTATATTACTAGAAATGGATTCAAATACAACAAAAAAACAAAGACAATCAGGACAACAAACATAACGTGTACAATACCAAAACAATTTGCACTTCCCTCAACAATAAAAAAAGAATGTGTGTTGTCTAGCATATGGACTAAATTTGAGTACATTTTCCCTGCTTGAATGGGATTGTACTCGGGTTAGTTATACAACCATCTAAATATTATCTTCACAAGGCGCGGCTTATGTGTGGTTACTATTGCTTGCTTACGATAGATTGACCGGAGTGTGACGAGTAGAGCTATCAAGATTTTTGAGTGCGAATCATCTTCATCAACATTGCAGGCAAGTTCACACTTTGATCATATCCCCTTTAATACCCAGTTTTATTACATTAGATCAATCCTCAAACATTGCATGATTAGGATCTAATCAAATTGTGGGATGGGAAGTAGTTGAGGTAGTACCTATTACCTGCTTATTAACAAACCTTTGGGAGTTACTTTTACGTTATGCTTACATTGCCCTGCTATGCTCGTAGATGTGGATTGGGTTTTTGAGAGTATTCATGACAGATGTGAGATTGTTAATTAATGGTTTACTTAAGGTGGCAACTTAAACACACATCTGGGTGGATTGAGGCACCTGGTTATTCCAGGACTGCCTGTCTAGGCACCTGGGTAGACCAGGATTGCCTGTTTTTTTTATGGACCGCCACCCAGGCTCAAAGGGATCATGAGATTATTCATGCTAGAAACTTTCGTGTGCAGCCACAAGCTATTTTGGGATCTAGCATAGTTGACTAAGTCATGCGAACTCTTACAGTGGTAGACTAGCAGATGTAGGGGATGTAGGTGGTACGGTCTACCCGATCGTAAGGTGCTAGCGCTTCTGAAAGACTATGTCTCGGTCATCCGTCTTCTCAAACACCATGTAGTGCGAGAAACCAAACAGAGGCGATCGAGTCTTGTGGGGAAAAGTGCGCAAACCTCTGCAGAGTGTATAAACTAATCATGATTAGTCGTGTCCCCGGTTATGGACATCTTGAGTATCTAGTACCTGGACTATCATGTGAATCTCATCATGTTACTTTAAATGAATATTGTTAGGTTTTAATGATGTTATTTAATTGGGATTGAGAATGCTGTCAACCATTCTCAATGTTCAACAACCACCATGATAGTTAAATAAAATTTATTCTTTTGCAGTAGGGAAAAATTGGATTTTCGCAAAAACTTTATAACCATAGAGCTTTTCCACCAGCCATATATGCATGTAGTGATAGCCATTGTTCATCATTCTCTATGGTGTGAATTTGCCAGTACATTCAATGTACTGACCCTCTGTGGCTGCAACGTCTCATGTTGCAGGATTTCTTACGACGAGTAAGTGATACGTTAGGGTTAAGATTTCTACACTCAACTTTGTCGTTGGTGTTGATGGGAATACACAGACTTGTTACTTCCGTTGTTTGGATTGAGGTAATAGTATTTACGTTACTTATACATGTGATTTACATCTGTTATAAATCCTCGAGTACTGTGTGTGTCAGCATACCGATCCAGGGATGACACTTAAGCACAGAGACTTGATCCATTCGGGTCGGGTCGCTACAATTATCCATCGCACACATGCAATCTTTTTCTTCAGGTCGGTCTCCCATGCATGCACACACACACACACACACACCTTGTAACATCCCAAATTTTCAATTTGTAATGTTATACGTAGGTCATTCATGCATATCATATTTTATTGCATATTTTGTTTTTGCGATCCTCAAAATTCTAAGCAACTCAAGGACCCACGGAGAGAGTTGGGGATTTCATGATTTTCATATTTGAATTTTGTCAAATATCAAAACAAGGATCACTTTGGTTTTAATTAATTTTTCTCTCCGAAAATATGTCATATTAAAATATATGAGAGGAGATAATATGACTTCTCTAAAATAAATGAAATATTGGAGGAAAAATATTAAAATCAAATAAATAATTTTATTTGGATTTTATTGCAATTTTATTTGAATTAGGAAAAAAATGTGTTTTTCAAAATTGCATTAGAGGCCCAAATATATGTTCACTTTGTCCGCTATATTTTTAGAGGACGTGCAAGTTATTTCAGGATTTTTGGAGACCGTTTAGTATTTCTTTTAATCATTTTTTTGCGCGTCGGTTTTTTTTAAAACGAACCGCCTTACCAGGCCGTGTCCGCCTGGGACACTGACCCGGCCGGCCCTTTAAGAGCCACATCCCCGAGCCGCCAGCCCACCCCACCGAACTCCAAACCCTAGCCCGTTCCACGCCACCGCCGCTGTATTCGCCACCGCTGCACAGCCTCGCCGCCACCTCGCGTCGCCCACCGCCGCACCACCCCGCTGCCGCTGCCGGAGCCGCCCGTCGCCGGAGCCGCCCCGCCGGAGTAGCCTGCCGCCCCACCGAAGTTTCCACCGCCGCCACCGACATGTTTGCCGAGGTAGCCCCCGGTTTTATTTAAAAATCGTTTGGTTTTATTTCGAAAACCTAGATTCGTTGTTTTTTTATTAGATTGGTTCGGTTTTCTTGGTTTAGTTAAATAGCGGATGTTCGTCTGTACGTTCGTTTTAACGAACAGTGTTCATCCGTTAGCCGCAGACAGCAAATGTTCGTTCGTTAGCCTGTTCGTCAGTTTTTCTTTTTTCAGGGTTTTCCCGTGATTAATTCCAATCGTGATTTCTGCCCTGATTTTCGTTTTAGTTTATCTTTTCGCTTGTTTATCGAAATCAGGCGATTCAAATGCCTAGATATTCGTCTCGAAACACTCTTTCTATTTAACCAACTAGAACAAGATTTTGGTACTGTAAAATTTGACTTTAGTCCAGATTAGTAATCGGACCTTGTTTCTTTCGCAGTTTGAGTTTCGTTGCTCCGTTTGATTTGATTCTTTTTGCAAACCGGAGTTCTTAAGTTGAACTTTCTGGTTAGATCCTCTTATTTGAGTTTTACCCATGCATCTTTGCTTGATTGCTTAGGTAGGTATTGTTTGTTTGCGATAGAACACCCTGAGTACGAAGCGTGCTACTACGAGTCCCTAGGTTTTGCGCGTCATCACCAAGGCAAGTAACACATTGATCATACCCCTTTCATACCCAGTTTTATGCATTAGTTACAATCCTCAAACACTGCATGATTAGGATGTGATTAACTTGTGGGTATTGGGAAGTAGATGATGAGTAGAACCTATTACCTGTTTTATTATCAAACCCTTGGGAGTTACTTAGACGTTATGTTTTTATCGCTATGCTATGCGCTATCTGATATGGGCCATAATTAGGTATGTCGGTGTCAAAACCGGCGGATCTCGGGTAGGGGGTCCCGAACTGTGCGTCTAGGCGGATGGTAACAGGAGGCAGGGGACATGATGTTTTACCCAGGTTCGGGCCCTCTTGATGGAGGTAAAGCCCTACGTCCTTCTTGATTAATATTAGTGATATGGGTAGTACAAGAGTAGATCTACCGCAAGATCAGAGAGGATAAACCCTAGAAGCTAGCCTATGGTATGATTGTCTGTTCCTACGGACTAAAACCCTCCGGTTTATATAGACACCAGAGAGGGCTAGGGTTACACAGAGTCGGTTACAATGGTAGGAGATCTACATATCCGTATCGCCAAGCTTGCCTTCCACGCCATGGAAAGTCCCTTCCGGACACGGGACGAAGTCTTCAATCTTGTATCTTCATAGTCCAGGAGTCCGGCGGAAGGTACAGTCCGACTATCCGGACACCCCCTAATCCAGGACTCCCTCAGTAGTCCCTGAACTAGGCTTCAATGACGACGAGTCCGGCGCGCAAATTGTCTTCGGCATTGCAAGGCGGGTTCCTCCTCCGAGTACTTCATAGAAGATTTTGAACACAAAGGTAGTGTCTGGCTCTGCAAAATAAGTTTCCGCATATTGCCATAGTGAGAATAATATTTACACAAATCTAATCTTCTAACGTATTCCGTAGCGTGACATCACACCACGGCCAAGTCTTTAGTCAAATCGTTTTACTGTCCCACCTCAGCGCATTTAGCGAGGCGGTTTCCTTGGCACGTCTTGTCAAAGCAGAGATCGTGTCCCCTTATTTCGGGATTCTCATCAATACGGCATGGGTAACCCAACCGCGCCATTGATTACGGCGTTGGGGAGATAAGCGAGTTTTACCAGGCTGGTGGGGACGCATAGTCGCGTCCGCCCATATAAGGGGATAAGGATCCACCTTTTCATCCACGCCTTCTTCCTCCTTTGCCTATCCATTTCCGCGCACTTGAGCTCCAGTGCCCAAGTCCGCACACCCCACCTCAACCTTCTCCAGCCATGTCCGGAGCGGGAGGCAAGTGGATGGTCTCCTCCATCATGGAGGGACACATCAAAAAACTAAGGAAGGCCGGATACTTGTCTAACGACATTGCGCACCGGTTTCCCGAAGAGGGGCAGCTCATCCCCACCCCTAGGCCCCATGAGAGGGTGGTGTTCCTCCCCCATTTCCTCCGCGGACTGGGCTTCCCTCTCCAGCCATTTTTCCGAGGGCTCATGTTCTACTATGGCCAGGATTTCCACAATCTGGCCCCGAACTTTGTCCTCAACATCTCGGCGTTTATCTCGTGTTTGAGGCTTTCTTTTGCATCCGCCCCCATTTTAGCCTATGGCTCAAGACTTTCAATGTCAAGCCGAAGGTGGTGCGCGGCACCCAGGCGGAGTGCAGAGGCGCCATGGTGGGCAAGATGCCCAACATCCTATGGCTCAAGGGCTCCTTCGTGGAGACCCTAAAGGGGTGGCAATCGGGGTGGTTTTACATCATCGAGCCGCGCGACCCTGAATGGGTCGCAGCCCCCGAGTTCCGATCCGGACCCCCTACGCGGCTCACCTCATGGAAAGAGACAGACCTGTCGTGGGGTAAAAAAGGAGAGCTGACCGGACTCCAAACATGCGTCCAAACCCTGTTGGACAAGAAGCTCAAACTTGTCAACGTAGTCCAGGTTATGCTCATCCGCCGGATCCTCCCGTGTCAACAACGGGCTTTCAACCTGTGGGAGTTCGACCCGGCACGGCACCGAACTCTGAGCCGGCTCTTTGACACGATGTACGAAGATGCCTGGAAGGTGCTTTTCAAGGGCGCCGAGGCCCCCGCATCTGCTACCGAGGATCGCGGATTCAGCATGCAGCGTCACGCTCGTGCGGTAAGCTGTTTTTACCTTTTACAGGGTATTAGTTTTTCATAGTTTGACTCCATGCGGGATCTAAGATCCCTTATCTTTGACAGGATTGGCAGGAGACGTCCGGACAGATCAACTATCCGGCTCCTTTGCCCGAAGGCCCAGCGGACGCTCGCTTGGCGAAGCTGCTGGTTCCGGCACCCTATGTGGTGCCGGAGAAGAAGGCCAAGAAGAAGGCCACGGGGACTCGAAAGAGTGCCCGGCGCCAGGAGGTGTCAGATTCATCATCCGACGACTCCAAGACGCATTCCTCCCATGAAGACGAGGAGGAGGAACAAGAGACCTCTGCCCCTCCAGCGGGAGGAGGGAAGAAAAGGAAGGCCGCCCCAACTGGGGAGGCCGAAGGGTCCAAGAAGGGGAAGACCCTTCCTTCGGACTACTCCACCAACGCCGACGACGGCGAAGAGGAGTGGCCGCACAGGGCCAAGCCCCTGGCGAGATCGTAAGTATTCAGACACCAGAGCAATTCATAGTGTTCCTTTCTTGCACAGCTCCTCCTTACACCGAATATGACTATGCAGGCCGCCCAAGGCTGGGCTCGACGAGTTGTCGAGCGGCTCCCTGGATTCGTCGGACGTGAATTCACTTCCGCCCGCTACCTCTCCCCACCCTACGGACGACGCCGAGGTGCCGTCCCAACAGGTTCCAAGCTAGGAGGAGGTGGTCCTGGAGGCGCCGCAAGGCGACCTCCCGGACTCCAGGCGCAAAGGGGATAAAACCCCCAAGGGCCCCGAGTCTGGCCTTGAGCCGGACACCGTGCCGGAACCTTCAACGGTTCCGGCCTCCGGTAGGCGGCCTCCTTCCAAGAGGAGCAAGCCTACCGAGCTGGTGACCTCCGTCCAACCGGAGGCACTAGACAATTTGCTGGAGGTGCTTAAAGGCGCCTCCATCGACGAGGAGCACCGCACTATTATGAGTGCGGTGATCCAGAAGGTTCAGTCCGCCAAGAGCGGACTGACTGAAGCCTGTCCCAGCCTTCTAACAGGCTTTGAGGTAAGTAAGGAATATGTAAAAATATTACCGCATAGACAGTAGCCCCTGATGCTCTGTTCGGTGTTCAGAAAGAAGCCGAATAGAGGATCTAATAACATTCGCAGGAGTCTAACATAATCAAGTCAATATGCGTATGCAGGCTTCGATGCTGGCCTCTGCCACACTGACTGCGGAGGTGGATACGCTGAAGCAAAACCTCTCACGGTCCGAGAACGAGCTCGGCCATGCCAAGAGGCAACTCGAGGAGAAGGAAGGTAACTAATACCTTGCGCAAGTATATAGAGAAGATGTGGTTGCAAAAAATGATAGGATCAACGTGCTATTATAGAGGCCACGACCGAGGTGGCAACCCTTAAGAAAGCGTTGTCCGAGGCCAAAAACAGAGCGGCCGCGGAGCGCATAGAGAGAGGGAAGCAAGAGGCGCAGGTGGAGGATGTGCAGAAAGAGCTCCAGGCTTTCATGAAAAAACACGAGAGTTTGGAGTTTGACTCAAAGACGCAAGCATCCGAGCTTGCAGCAGCCCTCGAAAGTGCGGAGTCTGCCAAGGCCAAAGCCCAGAAAGCCCTCCAAGAAATTGAAGCGATGAAGAAGATAGCGGCGGGTAAGGCATTCATTATGCAAAGCAAGCACGTGAAAGTGAATTACTTGTTACTTACCCGAGTCCGGAGCTCTCTAGGAGCGTTCACAGATTTGCCCCGTAGTGCGTCTGATGCCGCCGCCTACTACCGATCCGAGGAGGGGAGCTCGACGGAGAAGGTATTCTGGTCTCAGTATGCTGAGGCCGGACACCTGGTGCCTTTGAGCGACCAGCTAAAGCAAATGGTCGAGCTCCACAAGGTGGCCGAACAGGCCATAAAGGGCCTCGTAGTTGGGCTTTGGCCTGGAGAGGCTCTGCCTGGGAGCTACTTCGGGCTGGTGAGGCGGCTGGTGGATGCCTGTCCACGACTTCAAGTAATCAAGCGCTCCGTCTGCATCGAAGGTGCCCGTAGGGCGCTTGCCCGTGCTAAAGTGCACTGGGGCAAGATGGATGCGGAGAAGCTGGTGAAGGACGGGCCACCGCCGGGCAAGGAGCATCGCGTCCCGGAAGCGTATTATGAGGGCGTCCTGAAGGGTGCCCGCCTTATAGCGGATGAATGCTCCAAAGATGTAATTTTTGAGTAAACTCGCATTTGTGATCATGTACGCTAAAAACTTGTACATATGCGCTAAGTAACGCTTTTGAATTTCAAATATTACCTTCTGTGCAGCCGTTTATCAAATTTGAGAGATGGCGAGTCGTCGGCTTCTGCCCCCATGCCACGAGTGCTGGGGTGTTTGGGATAAACATGAGCACTCTTTTTCCCATTCTTGGGTCCTTCGAGGGAGGCGCTCAACACAACGAACAAGGCAATCGGACTATAATGCTTGAACACTCTCACTTAGCCATAGAATTCTATAATTTTAAATTTCGGCGAAGCACCTAGTGTTCGGAAGACCGAGTTCGGGGCGCTATCCACGCTTAGGCCGGACAAAGCCGACTCCTCGCTCTAAGCGGCATAAGTCTTTAGGGACTCGAAAACCTCTCGAATAGCGACCAGCTCTTGCCTCATCATGATGGTTAGTTTTAGCTTTCTCTACTGAGGTGCTTAGCCCAGCTCAACTGGGGCACAATCGTAGTAGTTCTCCTAGTGCTACCTTAGCCGATATGATAGAATGTAAGGTACCAAAACATAGGAGCCAGGCAAACCCAACTATTGACCCAAGACATGATTCGGATCCGATGCATATAATGCTATAAGTTCGGGGTGCCGCACTTGTGAAAGTGTTCGGACTTCTCACACTGTGTTGTGGGGTACTTAAGCCCCTGGCGTATTGGCCATACCAAAGTGTACGGGTGCAACATGTCATTAATGAACATATATTCATAAAAAAGAGTAATGCAATAATAGCCGGAAGCTATGCATTGTTTATTTAAAAAAGCTGCGATCAAAGAAGAACGATACAAATAGTGCAATAGGCAAAAGATGGGACTATTTAACATGTCCTTTCCAGGGGCGAGCTGCGGAATGGTATGTGAAACAGGTATACTGCTCGTTATAGAGACCACCTTAGAGTTCCATAGTGCGGCGTAGCTTTCTGCTTCCCTGGTTGTATCGTTTGTGCGGCAATTGTACTGCCGGACGAGCCTTCCGAAGAATGGAGTCCTGAAAATAAGAGAAAATTAAGAAATCGGCAGCCCCTAGTGCGGTTTAAGCAGCGTTTCGGGCGTGTCGTGATGGTGCCCCTCCCCCTGTGCCCATGGTATTTCCAGAGCATAGTTATGTATGCACAACACTGGTTTGGCAAGTTCGCGAGGGCTGGGGTTGGGGCCGCATTGCTATGCTTGCTCGGAACGTGCCAGGCGGTCTTGTTGTAGGTTACTCCGGGCGCGCTTGACGGTGTCCAGACGTTTAATGGTCGGACTGGAGAATTGCCTTGAGAGGCTGCTTTGTACTTCCGCTGCAATAGCCGCCATATGCTCCTCCGTTCGGAGAGAGCGTTTGGTGTTTCCATTAACCGTGATGACTCCTCGAGGGCCTGGCATATTGAGCTTGAGGTATGCGTAGTGCGGCACCGCATTGAACTTGGCAAATGCGGTTCGCCCGAGCAGTCCATGATAACCACTGCGGAACGGGACTATGTCGAAGATTAACTCCTCGCTTCAGAAATTATCCGGAGATCCGAAGACCACTTCACGTGTAATTGAGCCTGTACAGTTGGCCTCTACACCTGGTATGACGCCTTTAAAGGTCGTTTTAGTGGGTTTAATCCTCGAGGGATCGATGCCCATTTTCCGCACTGTATCCTGGTAAAGTAGGTTCAGGCTGCTGCCGCCGTCCATAAGGATTCTAGTGAGGTGAAATCCGTCAATAATTGGGTCTAGAACCAATGTGGCGAATCCACCATGACGGATACTAGTGGGGTGGTCCCTTCGATCAAAAGTGATCGGGCAGGAAGACCATGGGTTGAACTTTGGGGCGACTGGCTCCATCGCGTATACGTCCCTTAGCGCACGCTTCCGCTCCCTCTTGGGGACGTGGGTTGCGTATATCATGTTCATCGTCCGCACTTGTGGGGGGAAAACCTTTCTGTCCATTGTTGTTCGGTGGCCGGGGCTCCTCCTCGTCATCGCTATGCATCCCCTTGTCTCTGCTTTCGGCATTTAACTTGCCTGCCTGCTTGAACACCCAACAATCCCTGTTGGTGTGATTGGCTGGTCTTTCGGCGGTGCCATGTATCTGGCATGAGCGGTCGAGTATTCGGTCCAAACTGGACGAGCCCGGAGTATTTCTTTTGAATGGCTTTTTCCGCTGACCAGGTTTAGAGCCTCTGAATCCGGCATTAACTTTCGTATCCTCAGCATTGTCGCTGTTAATGCGGCACTTTTGCTTGTTGCGACACGACCTGCCACTTCTGTCCTTGGTATCCGAATTACCAGGGCTCTTGGTCATGTTATTGCTGCGAGCTAGCCAGCTGTCTTCTCCTGCGCAAAAGCGGGTCATAAGTGTCATGAGGGCTGCCATAGATTTCGGCTTTTCCTGTCCTAGGTGCCGTGCAAGCTACTCGTCGCGGATGTTATGCTTGAAGGCTGTTAGGGCCTCTGCATCTGGACAGTCGACGATTTGATTTTTCTTGGTTAGGAACCGTGTCCAGAATTGTCTGGCCGATTCCTTTGGCTACTGAATTATGTGGCTAAGGTCATTGGCGTCTGGTGGTCGCACATAAGTGCCCTGGAAATTGTCGAGGAATGCGGTATCCAGGTCCTCCCAACAACCAATTGATTCTGCTGGCAAGCTGTTAAGCCAATGCCGAGCTGGTCCTTTAAGCTTGAGTGGGAGGTATTTGATGGCGTGTTGGTCATCACCGTGGGCCATGTGGATATGAAGGAGATAGTCCTCGATCCATACCGCATGATCTGTTGTGCCATCGTATGATTCGATGTTCACTGGTTTGAAACCCTCGGGGATTTGATGATCCATTACTTTATCTGTGAAGCATAGTGGGTGTGCGGCGCCTCTGTATTGGGCTATATCACTACGCAGCTCAAACGAGCTTTGTCTACTGTGTTCGGCCCGGCCGGATTTACTGTATCCGGAGTGACAATTACCGTCTCGTGCCGTGGGGCGCCCACACGATCCGTAGATCGATCTTGTTTGCCTTGCCTTGTCCTCCAATATATTTCACAGGTCTGGCATATTTTCCCGTGCCTTGGTATTTTTGAGCGGCGTCGGGTGCGGCTTGAGTGGAGGGCCAAGAGGCCTCTCTGTCGTGGCCACGGGGTGGCCGGTCGGCCGCATCATGTGTTGGTGATGTAGGTTTAGGTGCTTCCTCCTCTAATTGGGGTAGCAACCTGCGCTTTGGGTAGCTCTTGGAGGGGCGTTCAAGTTCATACTCTTCGGCCGCAAGGACTTTAGTCCATCTGTCGGCTAGCAAGTCTTGATCAGATATAAGCTGTTGCTGTTTTTTCTTGAGGCTGCTCGCCGTGGCCATAAGCCTGCGTTTGAAACGCTCTTGTTCGACGGGATCCTCCGGCACGACAAATTCATCGTCGTCGAAGCTTGCCTCGTCTTCGGAGGGAGACATATAATTATCATCCTCGACCTCTCTGTCTACCGCTCTCTCATGAGGGCTGGCTTCTCCATCCTCCTGTGCTGAATCTTGCTGGAGGTGGTTGTCTTCGGCACTATCTGGGGTGTTATTATCTCCCGTGCCGGAATCACTGTTTTTGCTTTGGCGGGATTTAGAGCGGCGCCGCTGACGCCGGTGCTTAGGCTGCTTCTTGGCGGGGTCATCCTCCGCTGTTCCATCGCCATTGCCTTCTTTTGGGGTGTCCACCATGTATATATCATATGACGAGGTGGCTTTCCAGTGCCTTAGAGGCGTTGGTTCTTGATCGTCTCCTACATCGGCGTCCATACCGTCGATGTCTTCGGAGTCAAAGTCGAGCATGTCGGTTAAATCATCGACAGTGGCTACGAAGTGGGTGGTGGGTGGGCTTTGAATTTCTTCATCATCCGCATCCCAACCTTGCTGAACATAGTCCGGCCAGGGCTCTCCTGATAAAGAGAGTGACTTTAGTGAATTCAGAATATCGCCGAAGGGCGAGTGCTGAAAGATGTCCGCGGCGGTGAACTCCATGATCGGCGCCCAATCGGGTTTGATCGGTAGGGGCGCGGAGAGCTCGGAGTCTGGAGAGGAGTCCGGCTCCTTGGAGTCACGGGTTTCGCAGAGAAAAGGCTAGTGTTCGGCTCGATCGCCGTAGAGATTGCAGCCCCCGAGGCGGTGTCCAACCACCCATCCTCGATTGGCACAGTTGGCTCCGAATTAAGGATCGGGGCTGATGCGGGTGCGGCCTCTAGGGCACTGTTCGGCGGCAGAGCTAGATCATGCCCATCGTGACAGTGCGGTGCGCTCGGCTGCGGCTCGAATCCGTCGAAGATCAAGTCTCCGCGGAGGTCGACCGTGTAGCTCAAACTTCCAAATCTGACCTGATGGCCAGGGGCGTAGCTTTCGATCTGCTCCAAATGGCCAAGCGAATTGGCCCGCAGTGCAAAGCCGCCAAATACGAAGATCTGTCCGGGGAGAAAGGTCTCACCCTGGATCGCATCACTGTTAATGATCGGAGAAGCCATCAGGCCTAAAAGTGACGACACAAAGGAACTCTCAATGAAAGCACCAATGTCGGTGTCAAAACCGGCGGATCTCGGGTAGGGGGTCCCGAACTGTGCGCCTAGGCGGATGCTAACAGGAGGCAGGGGACACGATGTTTTACCCAGGTTCGGGCCCTCTTAATGGAGGTAAAACCCTATGTCCTACTTGATTAATATTGATGATATGGGTAGTACAAGAGTAGATCTACCGCGAGATCAGAGAGGCTAAACCCTAGAAGCTAGCCTATGGTATGATTGTCTGTTCCTATGGACTAAAACCCTCTGGTTTATATAGACACCGGAGAGGGCTAGGGTTACACAGAGTCGGTTACAATGGTAGGAGATCTACATATCTGTATCGCCAAGCTTGCCTTCCACGCCAAGGAAAGTCCCTTCCGGACACGGGACGAAGTCTTCAATCTTGTATCTTCATAGTCCAGGAGTCCGGCCGAAGGTATAGTCCGGCTATCCGAACACCCCCTAATCCAGGACTCCCTCAAGGCCCGTTTAACATTTTGGCCCTATATTAATTTCAGCCTGTTAAAAGCCCGTCATATAGTTGGGCCTAACTACGGCCCGGTTTGCATCCGACCTGCTCGCAGCCGATATCTGATTAGGCCAAACAAGGACCGAGACAATTTTTTGGCCTGTTAAAAGCCAGTGATTTGATTCGCAAAGTCATGGGTCAGGGTTCATTTTGCACTGCTGCGGGCCCGTGAGCTGATCGGCACGTTTCAGGCCCAACCTACATCATGATTGCATGACGGCCCGATTATGTACCGTAAATTTATGGTTTGGCCGGTTTACTGCGAAGACAGGATATATATACAGTAAAATAACTGCAGCATCGTGAATAAGAAAAAACCTATACTATACAATAAAGAAATTATGGCATATTAGATCCACTGGGCATCAAAGTTCGCCACTATGATAATAAAGCACAAGCAGACAGCAGATTACATACACTGGGCATCAAAGATCGCCACCAGTGCAAATAAACACACCGACAAACTAATATACAAAACCGACAGCACTTCAATAAAGTTCAAGAAAGGTTAGCCCTGCTGGGGAGCTGCAGCGCAAGCAGCTGAGCAAGATGATGAGACTGCGCTTGTTCAACACTTATATCTTCCTCACTCTAAAAGATAAACAAGCAGACACATGATAGGTTTTGCACATAAAAGTATCAGTGCTAACAATTCATCACATTTCTTACTGACAAATAAAGTGACATAGTTTAAATTTGCATTAACACAATATGGTATTGTTCAGGTCAAGACATGGCAGGAAATGACATTGTGAAGGAGTTGGCAGCTTCATGACACCACTGGATTATAGATCAAGACCTCATAAGTATCAATGGTTAGTGTGCTCTCAATTTATACCATTTCAGATTGGCAAATAAAGAGATGGTTTAAATAATAGTAGAATGATATGACATGTTTCATAGTTAAGACCTTGCAGAATATGACATTGTGTTGTAGTGGGTAGGTTCACCACACCACTAGATTACAGATGAAGAACAGAAGCATACATGCAGTGCAAAAGAAGATCACTTGCTCTGTATAGTTTAATTTACATGGTATGAAGAAGGAACTTGCTTGTACAACTGAAAACTTAAATTGAGACAGGACGAACTTTTGTTTATGAACTACATATAATAAACTTTAACAAGCAATTTGATGCAAACACCAAAAATAAACAGCTGTTGCAGTCATGCCTAACCAAATATATACAACAAAGTTTGAAGGCTTGAGATCGACAAACTTACATTATTGGTGAAGACAGGCTGTATAAAGGCCTTGTCCATGCTGATGGGGGGCAATTCAAGAAGTTTACCACAGAATCTTCTTCAAAAGCATTGCCTTTATTCTACATTTTGTTAAGAGTAAATATAGATGTGATAATATACGAAAAAATGGAGAATATTTAAGATAAGATGAAGAGTGATGCTACATAACCAAGTAGCTATAAATGTAAGTGCAGCAATACAGGCAAAAGGTACAACCAAGAGAAATGCACAGCTAAACTTCTTCAGTACCAACCTTATGGTAAGAGTAAATATAGATCTGATGTGTAGAAAATGGAGAGCAAAGGAAAATAATCTGCAGAGTGATGGTACATGAACAACTACCTGTCATTATAAGTACACTGATAAAGGACAACATGTACTTACAAGAACAATGCAGAGCTAAAAAAAACATTGGCATTGGATATATTCTACACTAATGTACCATTCATACAGATCAGATAATTTGGAGCGAACAATTGATAAGCAAGCTATCATGCATACTGCTGTCACATAATGAACTAGGTATGTATGCAAGTACAGTGATACAGGAAAACAGGTACTAACAAGAGCAAAGCAGCGGGCAACATATTTGCGATATCCTGTCGTTCTTGTCAAACCGGAATTCTTCTTCGAGCAGATTTCCTGCAAAAAGATCCGTAAGGCACATGTGGAAAAGTAGAAGTTCAAATTGGCATGTGATTTAATAGACAGTACCTCATCATGGGAATGATACTAGTGCATAACAAGGTTTTTCCATTCAATGTCTCCTAAATTTAGCACAGGAGACTTCACCAGAAATTCGTTTATAGACTTGCCATCAAAGTGTGATTTCCTCAGGTAACACCGATACTGCTGCAATGCTTCCTTGAAAAGCACAAGCAAGCTTTGCTCGTCATGACTATCCAGATTGACGCTCGCCTAGTTACAACAATGTAATGTAAATCATTGATGTGTTCAATCAGCAGAAAACAGGAAAATAATAGCCATGAATAATAGCACTTACACGTAAGTTGGATAGGAAGATGTGAAAATGATGTTTGTCTTCACAATAATCTTCCCATGATGGGAATATATGCACGTAGTCCCTAACAACATTGAAAGCATTGTCTTTTAAACTGGGAATAAATGGAATGGGGTTCCAATCTGCAAGAATTGGCCGTCTCTGCAGTTGGGATAGGTCTTCGGCCGGTGGACTTGCTATACTTTTTGCTGGAGTGGGATTTTTCTATGGTACAGCTGGTGCTATGGCAAATGGAATCGGTATACCTTTTGCTGGAGTGCAGGTCCTGTGTGGTGGGGCTACTGGTGTGGCCAGTGAAGTATGGGTACAGTCTGCTGGAGTCGGTCCTACGTTTTGTGTCACTGGTTGTACAGCCAATATAAGTGGGGTGCTGTCTGATTTCTCCGGCACCACCATGTTTTTCAAGGACTTTGCTGGTGCTCCTTCAGGTTCGGCAATCACCCTCTTCCTTTTTGATGTTTGATGCACAAGAACAGCATTTGAGTGGAAAACATGGTATGATGACAGATGGAATATGTATTGATAATGGATGGGCATGGCATCTCGACATATATGATGATTAAACTAAGCAGATGGCGGTGCAACAAAGTAGAAGAAATGCAAGACAACATATGCAAGATACCCGCAATCAATAAAACATTGCCAAATTAGAACAGGCACCTTGATGGGTGAACAGGACAGGCCATCTGCCTTTGACTCCTCGTGGTTAGAATAGTCATTAGGATCATATTCTGAACAAGAATCAACAGGTGGGGAGCGTATGAGTTTCATTGCATCCAGAATGGCACTCAATGCCTTGGTGCCAATTTTTGAAGTCAATGCAGTGTTTAGCTTCAAGAGTGGACTTCTGCTAGTGCGACACAAAGCAGCTACACAGATCATAGTGTAGATATAACGGGAAAACCTTAAGCATCAGAGTAAAATCAGCAAAGTGGAACTTGCTGGAATATATGTGCTAGTATTGCCGGTACGGCTAGAAAGGCTTCGGATACCAGCTCTCTTCAAGTGAAGGTGCGGTACTGTTAATATCAATGTAACTCTCAAAGGTGACATAGCTCCCCGCATTTCCTTGCTATTCTTATAGGATTCAAGTGGGCAGGCCACTACAAATCCTATTCCTATGTTTACAAGATCCTACGAATCAAAGAGGCTCAAAGTGTCCATCACAACCGACCGTATAGACCTCTACACTGCAAATGTCCCTGCTCATCTTCAGTACAAGGAACATACTGTACTACTATCATACTCCCTCCGTTCCAAAATATAAGTCTTGGTAGAGATTTCCACTATGGATCACATACAGATGTATCCAGGTACATTTTAGAGTGTAGATTCACTCATTTTGCTCCATATGTAGTCCATGGTGGAATCTATACAAAGACTTGTATTTAGGAACGGAGAGAGTACATATTAAAGAAGAACGGAAGAGGAACATGGTAAAGAAGAGCAAGCAGATTTTGGATAATAAAATGTTGGTTGCGCAGTGCCCACACATGATGAACCAGAGCGCATTAAGAATGCAACTCCTAGCTGTCTCTCGACCATTTCAGGCGGTTGGATGAAGATCCTACGTCTCCTAACCCTTCTTCTTCCTCGTCTCTGATTCTTCCCATACAGAACACCGCACGGGCCGCCGGCCGGACCACCGGCCCCCACCGCCTGTGTTCCTCCGCCACCCCCACCCCCACCCCCACCCGCGTCGAGTTTTCTTCGTTCGGCGAGGCCCCACAACCACCCGAGCCCCTTCGATCGCACCGGCGAACTCCGGCGAGCTCTGAAAAATCGACTGGCCCAATTTTGAAATTTAGTCTACTGTGATTTAACTAGTGTGGAATATAAAAGGGGGAAACCATAAGCATTGCGAGTATGGTGTTGAGCGTGCCATGGCGGATCTGAAGGTGCAAACCGGACAAAGGCAACTTCGCAACCAAGACAAGAAATCAGAGTAAACTAGTGGTGATCTATTTTCTTGCTGCGATAAATAAGTTGAGCAGATACGAAAGAGTACCGCCTCTGGTGCGGCGCCGTGTACGCATCTACTAAGAATTTGACGGTGCTACGGTAGCGATGGCTGTTGGCGGCGTGGAAGCAGATCTAGGAGGGTAGACGGTGGCAGCGGGGCACGGTGGACGAGATGGTCGTAGGAGCGACGCCGGCAAGGTGGACGATGACGGGGATGAAGCAAGAGGACGGGATGCAAGGATCCCGGTCCGAAGCCGTGGATGAGAAAGGTCGATCTCTTGTAATGGACGGCGGCGTCGGGGTATCAGCTCCGGCATGGTGGAGGAGGACGGCGGTGGATGGGGTGGCGGACGGCGGCGGGCGGAGGAGGGTGGGGTGGAGAGGGTGATTTGGCGCCCACAGAGTACGAATGGGGAAAAGGGAGGTACAGAGGAAGGGGGGAACCATGTATTCAGGGCGCGCTTGTCTCAAATGCGAGGAAATTTACAAACTTAGCCCCTGTTTCAAATTTCTACTACATCACAACAACACTATTCGGTTGGGGATAGGACGGTAATCTCGCATACACCGAATATTTGCCGACGAGAGTATGTTTTTAGCGCCCATCGTGTATGAATATGAATTGGAGAGGGAGTCGATTTCGGCCGAGGACACACTGTGTTTTGGCGCCCACCGTGTATGAATCCGGGTGAGAGGCGGTTACATCACGTTTGGGTGAAATTACAAACCTACCCCTATCGAAACCTATAGAAATCCAGCATATAGGCTTTGCGTGGCAGGGATAGGCAGTAGTGATTTCCATCTCGCAGATTTTGGTTTCGGGCGGTTACTGCGACTTTCCCCGCTTCGTTCAAATTTTGCAGAGTGCACGTTTACCGTGCCAACTCAATTCGAATCCCGTTTGTATTCTATTTTTTTCGGGCGGGATCCATTTTCAATTGGAATTACATTCTATATACATCATTTTTTTATATATACTTTCAAAAGCACAACAAAGAATTCTGCTCCTTTATATGTATAATATGATTTACAAATACAACGATCTCGAAATCTTAAGGTTGAATTCGAAAAAATTTAACCAAATTATGTTCTACTAAAATGTATGGATCAGTAATATCTACATATTAAATAACATAGATGTGCGTGAATTCATATGAGTATGCATGTTTGATAGATCAATTTTGGTTCGAGTATGGATTACATGTATCATCATCTCGAATTCAAATATTTGAATCCCTTTTTTGTTCACTCCTTTCACGCCCATCTCTCTCGCATGCATGCTCCTTCAGGTAGCTATCACTCTCTTTTCTCCAGCTCACCCGCACGCTCACTTCATGTTGCTCCTATCCTCGCAAACATGGTCTCTCGACGTCTCCCTTGAGAAGTGTCACACTCTCCCTATCATTATAAATTACACGGTTTTCATTATCTCTCACGTCTCTACTGTTCTCTGGTATCACTCGATACCTAAGCTTTCTTTTTCACCGCCAAACACACAGTCTCCACTCGTCTTTCACTTTGTCTTTCTCTCTATGGGATTCTCTCACACACCCTATATGTCTCTACATATGACTCATACCACTAAAATTACTCTCTCTATCTCTCCTGTAGACACAACATTTGTTGCGGTCTCCTTTTCGTCTCCATCCCAGACTGACATTATTCATTTGTTTACCGATCAGACAACCCCGACTACCGTCTCCTCTCTCTCTCTCTCTCACAGACACACACGCACAACTCCTACCACTAAAATGTGAATGGAAAACGAGATTTTGTTATACCCAAACAAAAAAGGACTGGAGGGAGTGATTGCTCTGACACGGACGCGACCTCTCATAGCGCAGGCATTGAACCGGCGCGCCGGCCAAGAGGGCCGCACTCGCTGCAGGCCCGGCTGAGCACGCCTCCTCGCCGCGTGCAACCAGCTTAAGACTGCCCCGCCTGCCTTCATTGAATCCGCGCGTGTGCCGGCAACACGTCCTTCCGCGAGCCGGCAGGCATTTTAGAACACAAAAATGACTAAAATATAATTAATTTACGCATGGTCTTGACTTGTTGTGCTCGCACTGGTAGCAGGAACTAGTAGAGGATTTTCTTTATTTATAACTCTCCTCACATTTTTTTGGCTTTGAAGTGAATCATGGTTGTGGACATTATGTATGAATGTGCAGATATCTGTGAACATGAGTTTGATGTGGAAGTTGAACTTGGAATGTCGGGCTTGCGCGTGAACTATACCATGTCCAATGCTTCGTCTGTTATTGTTTGGAAAGTAATTGTTGTTATTACATGACCCGAAAAAAACATTTTGTGCCACATCAGTAGATGCACGGACATCACAACAGGCATGCTGACTGGATAAACATTTGAACCTAGCTATTATGAAGGAAATTTTGTATTGACAACAGTTTTAGATAGCAGGAGACGCCTAGCCTGCTCTGCCTCTGCTAGCTTATTTCTGGCTTCTTCCATCTCTTCTTTGGCTTGGGTGAAGAGAGCATCTGATTGCTCTTTTCGCTTCTTCAGGAACTCAACTACATTCTCAAGGGCTGCTGCACGCTTTCTTTCAGCCTTTACTAATGCCACGAGGACACGAACAGCTGACGACTCCACCTGGCTTGTGTGTAATCCAGCATCATCTGGGAATTTGCACCTTGTGTCTAATCCAGCATCATTAGGGAACTGGCACCTTGTGTGTAATCCAGCCTCATTTTGGAAACATGATCTCGAGGTTGACCATACTTCCCTCCTCGCAGGAACTGCATCCTGACATGAAGTTACTTCTTTTTTAGATCAATACTCAGAGCAACCTAGATCCATTTAGTAGAAGCCAGATAAACAGAAGTCGGAGAAGTGAATTCAAAAGTAAAAAATAAATAAAAACAGACTACAAGGTGAGAACACCCACTTCCTACATCAAGCTAAAAACGAAAGCATTAGGACGATTAAGACTCTTCTTCTTACACATCAAAGAACACCACGCTTAAGAGAAACAGAAACTACAACATATACACATAGAAGAACACGAGGCTACACGAAAGTAATTGAAAGGGTGTTACTTACCAAAGCTTGTTTTACAGGTTCGGTGTAGCTCCTCTTTAACTTGCCACGCTCCTTGAAGATGTACCGAATATCCCGTGTTTGGTCTTCATTGCTTCTCTGCATGTTAGCACTCATGGTTTTAAAATCTCAACATGGCAAGAAAAATATACTACTAGTAATACTCGCGCGTCTTGTGGGAAACATTAAAGCACTCGCCTGCCATGTTAGAGCATCTCCAACAAGATAAACTACTCATACAAATGCATCTTAATGCGTGCAATGCATCAGCATTTTGCTAGTTCTAAAAACATTTCCATCATTTGCCACACTACTGGTTGCAGATGAAAAACCTACCCAAGCACAGCGAGATACAGGAGCGACGCACAATTACAAGCTGATATTCTGTTGGACAATGGAGGCTATAACCAATTACTTTTACGGGAACAATAGCACCCAGGAAATTTGAAGGGTAGGTATGAACAAAATTGGAACTGCACATGTACTTCTAAGTTATTCAATACACACATTACCAATCGAGGAGGAGAACGATGGTCGCGGTGGCCTCTGTGAGTCATGGTCGGCAATGGGAGTCAGTTCATTGTCCACGATGATGGTACTTCTGCGCTTGGCGTCGGCTTCCGAGAAGCAGATCCGAGACCGTGGAAGACGATGCCGGGGAAGAGGCTCCATGTACGACGATGACGGTGGACCGACTCCAGTGCAACGTACGAGGTCGTCGATGAGGTAGATGCGCTGCGGTGGACGAGTGCGCCGATGTAAAGGGGAGGAGCATGAAGGCTGCGGTGCTGTGGAGAAGTCTATTTTGCGGTGGGGATAGAAATTGGGGAGTATTCAGGTGTACTACTCTGGGTGCCGGGGTGGGGTTGGTTGGGTAGGGTGAACCTAAAGTTACGAAAACAGCCCCCTACCAAGCATCATCCGTAGGCCTGTTCTGAAGGCTATGATGGTAACTTCCCACTGCTCGAGTCAGGGTCGCGGGAGATTTTCCCGCCGACCTCAAAATTTTGTGACGCTAGACTGCCCGTGTGGCGTGTTGAGTGATTCGGCTAAGCAACTAGCAAGTAGTAGTAGTAAACTCTGCATATTAGGTTTGACCGAAGTCAAACTTCCTAAAGTTTGACCAAGTTTATAGAAAAATACAAACATTTACCATAACAAATATGTATGATGTTAAAGTACATTCAATAATGAATCTAATGGTATTTATTTGTTATTGTATATGTTAATATTTTTTGTTATAAGCTTTCTGAGTGTTTACAAAACTTGACTTTGACCAATGCTAATACGCGGACTTAAATAAAAACGGAGGGAGTACACATTTGTTTTCTTAGTTTGTAGTGAACTAATCATTTGTTGAAATTGTGAAACAAATATATTAGGCTATTGACTTCGAATGTAATGGTCTATACAATTCAATAGTTACAATCATTGTCGAATCCCAAGATGTATACAAGGTCTATAGTACTTCACAACATGCTCAAACTCACATAATCCCAGTCAAATGAGAATCTAAATGCATTTCATAATTATTACTTTGTAGGATGCAACAAGAACAACCATAACTCTACATCAGCCATTATAGAAGCAACATTTTGGCATATCCCAATGTGTGAATGAAACGTGCAGAGAGAGCTTTTGAAGATGGAGCAGATAGGGCAGGGAAGATTGTATGTATGTGGCCGAGAGAGTAGGAGACAAACCTAACGAGATAGAGAGAGAGAGATAGAGAGAGAAAGAGAGAGAGGAAGAAGTTAGGTCTGTGAGAAAGATGCATACATGTAATATACATGAGATGCGTGTGCATCTAGATTCTGTATACGTGGAAGGAGAAGAGACAACATGTTTGATGAGAGAGCAGAAAAAACATGGACGAGAGGGGAAGGATCTCGTGGGTTGAGGGATTGACAATTTTGTGTGGGGGAGAGAGGGATTGGTAATTTTGTGCAAGAGAGAGAGAGGGTGGGGAAGGAGTCAGTCAGCCGTCGTCACATCACCCTACTTCCAAATGACCCCGCATTCTCTAGCGTGGTGTGGTCGCCGTCTTTGATCTGCTCGTTGCCCTCTTTGAAGATTGAGGTGTTGTGCATGTTGGGGTGCTAAGAAGCACAAGTGAGAGTGTTCGCCGTATAACCTTGGATGGGGATGAATTGTGTTCTTGGGGGAGTGTGTGTGTGTGTGTGTGTTGTGCTGCGTGTCTCTGTGTGTGTGTGTGTGTGTGTGTGTGTTTGTGTTTGTGTGTTAGATATTGCGAGAAAACAAACCTAAGGAGAGAAATGGGTATTCACGAAGAGATTGTGCGGGCCTTGAGGTGGGCAGGGGTCAGGTGAGGGTGTCAAAATGCGCGCGTTGATGCATGTGTTGCATGCGACCGTGCGAGGGACGGACGAATCGAGAGAGGTGGTTGTTGTGTTACGGGTGCTCCTCTCTCTGTCTCTATCTCTCTCCCTCTCTCTCTCACACACACAAGTAAATTAGAAGACCATTCTCTCATGTATACACAACGTATCAGCATCTGTCTATGTCTCACTCATGCACGATCATTTGCACATTCACACCTCTCTATGTCTGTATCACATGCACACCATCTCCACATTGACCTTCCGCCACAACACACATATGGACACATACACACGTTCTCTCTCAGTCACACACACAAAATCAGTATTAAAAAAACTAGGGTGCACCTAAAACGTCCAAATCCAAGTAAACACGAACTGGAGCTCAATTCAAATATATGGAAATATTGCAGCGTCAAGAACTTTCACAGGAAAAAAAAGTTGAGTAATATTCGAGGATTGTTTTCACACACAAAAAAAGGTTCGGTGGATGCCCTTCGAGCGCGACACGGTGACACACCGTTCGATCGACCACGCGGCCGCGGTTCACGCGCTTGCACAGGATTATGTATCGTGGCCGTGGTACTAATAAAAGCGCTGCCTAAGTCTAATGTTTACGTGTACTAGTACAATTTTCTTTTAAGTTTGACCAACCTTATATATAAAACTAAAGTAAGCTCCCACACGCGCACTCATCAATATGCCGCAGCCGCCGTTGCGCATGCCGGCACCCGCCTGCTCCGGCCAACAATTTCTCGCCCATCACCGCCATGTCACCGCCATCCCTGTGCCATGAAGCCGAAGGCTCGCCCGCTCACGTTGTTTGTAGTCCCTCCTCGCGATGCCGCCTTGCTGCCAAGCACGCGAGCAGCTGGTGGAGCCGCGTCTATGCACACAGCGTATGAAGAGGAGGACGAGCGCGTGCTCCAGCACGCCGACGAGGAGGAACTAGCGTGTCATTGTCGTCTCCGCCCGCGTGGAGGAGGCGCACATGGTGGCTATCATGGCGGAAGCCGATCGCGCGCGCGTCGAGCCCGCAAACCGGGTGCGGACGTGGAATCTACTTTCGAGACCTTGAATGCCACGTGGATCCTGCAATCTGAAGGAGCAATTTGGGTCAGTCGACTCATGTGAGCCGTTTGATGCAACATGGATGGCTAGAAGGGCTTCTGCCACCTCTTCTGTCGTCTTCTTCCTTCGCTCCATTGAACTTCTTTCACGAATCGACTGACCCAGATTATACTACTATTACGAACGTATTAAGTACAGTAGGAACACAAAGATACGAGCAGTAGTACCAACTGCAAGAAGAATAGTAGTAAGACATAGTACTAGTACTACTGTACGTACTAAAGAGTTCAAATAACGAGAAAGAACATAAACATAGTTCTGCTGGGGCCTCAGCACAACACACCCTTGAAAATAAACTAATAAGCAACTAGTCCTCTTGACACTGTAGTAGAACCAGCATGAGTGATGGCACTGCCACCTACTTGGAGTCTGAGTCCACGTCCTCGACTTCGTCCTCATCCCTCTTCCTCTTCCTCTTCGTCGATGCTTCTTTGCTTGAACCGGACACTGGGATTTGCTTAAACAAAGGTAGGCATCCATTGCTGTGTACAGGATATGATCCTCATCTAATGTCTTGGATTCCCATGCATGATGAAACTCGGGATGAGGTTTCTTCAGTTTAGCGTATGAAGGATCAATCATGGCTGCTGCCAGGGTCAACATTGAAGGTTGAGAGGAGGACACCAAGCTTGCCTTCTAGAGATCGAAGGGCTGGCCTACAACGAGACCTATCTGACGCAGGACGTCACTGTCATTCTTAAAGCCTATAGTAACGAATTTCACTCTTTTGTCCTTGAGGAAGTTCTTAAAATCCTGGCACTCAATGTCGGCATGGCATATGTGGTAGACCAAGCAAACGTTATGTATGCAAACCTGGATCACAGCGGGCTTCTTCCTCTCTTCGTCCTTTAGATCCTTCTCTCGTACCATGACTGTGGTGTACTCAACATCTAGCCCAGCGACCCACTCATCCATTGAACTATTGAACATGCGTAGGAAGCGAGCAAGCCATGCTTTCACCGTCTCGGATCCACGTGTGTAGATGACGACGAACTGATCACCGGTGATGGCTCTAACCTGGTACTCAGCGGCGACCATGGAGATTTGGGAGGCCATGGATTTTGGAGGAGGGTTAGGAGAAGTTGAACTGTTGTACCCCGCAAAAAAAAACTGGGAGCGAACTAATGTGAAAGGACGGGATGACTGGGAGCAAACTGTTGTAAGGTAGAAGACGGGGATGAGTAGGGCATGCGAACGGCGTGGGGTTGCTGGCTTGCCCGGTGGATAAACGGCTGCAAGCCCCCAAAGAGTTCTCGAGAACTATGCGGGACCCACTAGATGCCATGTCTACCAGACCCATATCGTAGGCCTGACGGTATAGCTTCTGCCTGTTCGCACGCCATGCCGACGCATGGATGTAACTTCACTTAATTCCGTCAAACGCCGCGCCTCATACAACCTTCGCCTCCCTCGCGCGGTCGTGCCCTTTGAGACTTCGACCGGCTAAAATGAGCAATTTTTTGCCGTTTTTTAGACAAGCAATTTTTTCCTACTCCGCATGCATGATACTCCCTCTGGTCCTTTTTACTCCCGTCAACCGTTTGCAAAGTGTTTGACCAAATTTATACTTTTTTTGATCACCACCTTATATTAATTAACCAGCCACACCAGTACACTCATTTGATACAATATTCACCACACAGGGTTGTACATTATTTACGAGAATACCATCTAATCTATTGTCAAAGCTATACTTAGCGATTAAGTGTGCCACCTTATTGGCCGAACGGCTGATCTTTGACAATTGAAGATTGTTGATCAACTTCGAGATGCTCAATGCTTTCATCTTCAGGTCACGCATAGCAGACCTGTCAATGCTTTGACAGGCATCAATGAAATCCCACGACCAAATTTATACTAAAAATATCAATATCTACAATACTCCCAAAACACTTAGGCGCGGTGCATTAACTTCTACCTCATTCCTTGTTTCTTGACATATCAACCAATAGGAGATGTGGGTGTGCATGCTTTTAATGACTTGAGACTACCAAACATGACATGCAGTGGTTAGTTCATTGCATGCAATGCTATTAATTAGCAAATAAACATTAAGATCTCTCGTTTTCCCCTCCTCCTTGGTCACAGTGCACAATCTAAGATGACTTGCTCACCTAGACGGAGGGAGTAGTGATTATAATGAGTACTCCCTCCTTCCATCTATATAGGGCCTAATGCATTTTTCAAGACCGCCTTTGACTATTGCTAAAATTAATACTACATGACATGCATAATGTGAAAATTATATCTTCAAATCTCCTTTCACATACGAATTTGATGATGTGCTTTGTGTAAGTTGCATGTCATATATTATTGCTCTAACATTTGGTCAAAGTTAGCCTTGAAAAACGCATTAGGCCCTATATAGATGGAAGGAGGGAGTATAAGAACTACGTTTTAAAATGAGTGTAAAAATATTGATTTGACATTGTGAATGTTGACACATTGTGGAATAGTTTTTGAAGTCTGCAAAAGTACTCAACTAGTGCTGTTGTTCTCCACAAAAAAATGTGTTTACCAATGCATGCATGAACTCTAGTTACTCTAACCCCCCTCTCTTCTTTAATTCTTTGCCACATCAGCATGTTTGCTATTCCCGTGTGCATGATACCAGCTAAGATACCACCATTATGGCCAGCCTTAATCATCGCATGCAATAATTTAGTGCACCTTGAAATATGACCATATTTGGGGCGTGTTTGTTTTTAATGACTTGAGACTATACCTAGCCCGGCATGCAAGATGACTTATTATGCACCGTTCCCCATACCTACAGGAAGCCCGTTCGTCTCCAAATTTTTTCCTCTCCATGTGTGGAAACAATATGCCTGCCAAACTCTCCTTCTCCCTCCGACGGTCCCACCACTCCACCCCGTGTGAAAAATCTGCATGCATGACTCTCCTCCCCCCATGCTCGTCCAATCCGTTGTGACCAGCAATATATCCACCTTCGCTCCCCTGTAATTTACTCCAACAAATATGCCCACGTAGTTGTTACTTAACTGCAGGTGCATTCGGTCACTGACATATGGGCCCAACAAGGGTCTGGCCCACATGTGACGCAACTGGACCGGTAGTTAAGTCAGTGCAGCTCAGTCCATATCTTACGTAGGTGTGCCATTTCTCGCAATAAATACTGCGCCTCCCACGACATCGCTATCTCCTCCGCCTCACGTTCACGTTCATCGCTATCTCCTCCCCCTCCCTCTCACGTTGACCACCATGGCATCGCCCCTCCCAAGCCCTAGGAGCCCCTCGCTGCACCGCGCGGACGGTCACGCGTCACCGTTCCGTTCCTCGCCGCCACTAGTCGAGGAGGACGCGTCGGTGTTCCGCTCCTCGCCGCTAGGCGACGCGTCGCCATTCCGTTCCTCACCGTCACTAGTCGAGGGGGACGCATCGGTGTTCTGCTCCTCGCCGCGACGCGTCAAGGTGGACGCGTCGGTGTTTCCAGTCTCACTAGCACGCGTGCCAGAGGACGTGTCGGCTCCCCGCTACGAGTAGAACGTCGCACCACCCGCCGAGCCCCCCAGCCTTGAGGAGCTTTGAAAAGAAATGGATGTCGCCTTGTGGGAGGCTTTGCCACCAGCAGAGCGCGCCAAAATAGAGGCGGAGAAGAAGGCCGAGGAAGAGAAGCGCACCGCGGAACAAGCTTCCTGGGAGGCCTATGTCGCGTCCAAGAGAGTTAGCCAATTGGCTCTTTGGCAGAAGGCTCGTGCGAGGGCCGTGAGGGTGGCGGAGGACGCCCGTGCCGCTGCCCTAAGTGCAGTCGGGCCCAAGCGCCTCGTCTACGCTTGGCGGTACGTGGACCACCACACCGGTGAGATCGCGCTCGCCCGCCGGCAAGCCGCTAATCAGCACCTGGCGAGTTGCGAGGCTGAGGAAGAGGCGTTGTGTCGGCGCGCTGGGAAACGGCCGCGCACCAGGGCACTCGTGGCGCGCCGCAAGCGCTCCTGCGAGCGCCGTGGCTTTTAGGAGGAGTATAATTTTTGTTTCGTAAGGCGATCTCATTTGTTTTGGGATGCAAATGATAAATCCCGAACATTCAGGAATTTTTAGCGTCCTTAATTAAGTATGTAAAAGTGAAAGTTTGGAAACCTTGTGTATTCATACGCATTTTGCAAGTACGTGCATATAGCACAAACTTTACTATATACTACACGTCTCTCTCGATATATGCTTGCAGACTGTGCTACTCCCTCCGTCCAGGTCAATAAGTCATCTTCGGTTGTGCACCGTGACCAAGAAGGAGGGAAGACTTATACACCTAGACGGAGGGAGTACTACTATTACTTATGTACGTGCACATGCACGTTTTAACATTACGACGCGGTTTTTGTAAAAGTAGAAAACCAACACTAGTCAAGCTTGTGAAATGATTCAATGCAAAACAAATGCAAAAATGCTCGTTTGATTGTTTACTTTAGCTTCCTTCTCTGTCGTTATTTCTCTGTCGTACTTTGTACGGAGTATCTCACTGGTTGGAAAGGCATGCAAATTCCCAAACCGCTTCCTACACCCTGTATCTCACTGGTTGCCAGCGTTGACGCTATCGCCCATGTCGTCGAGGATGAGGTTGCCAAGGTCAGGGAAGAAGTCGTCGTTCGCAACTAATCATGTGGACTAGCATAGTAGTAGGATACAGAGTAGAAACATGAATTCTACCATGATTTCAAACATGAAGGACAGAAACACATACGGTGCAACGGGAGCAGCACCGTTGGCGTTGAGGTTGTCGTCCATGTCCAAACACCACGTAGACACGGTCTTTGAGCACGGTTTGTAGTCGTTCCACGCTCGGGCATTGAAGTTTGTAACTATTTTACATTAGAATATACTACTCCTCCAGTGCTAGTAGTAGAGCATAGTCCTACTCTACTACTCTACTCAAGCAAGTTAGGGCATAGAATTGTTGGGAGTACCAGTACTGTGATCACTCAAGCAAGTTGTCTAGCATCGACATGACCCTACGCTGCTGGTATGTGTCTCGTAAGTCAAGCGGCATGTTGTAGTCATCATCACCTGCCCACTTCCCACAGCACATATTTGCTTCTCCATCTTTGTCCGCACATAATCTCGTCCAATCTTCCATCCCCGCTAAGGCGCCTCCCCCCCTCGTCTGAAACCCAAGTACTAACAATGGCAGAACCGAGCAGCGTCCGCCGAAAGAGTGGCTGGAATTCGCTCCCCACAGAGGTAATCAAGCACATTGTTTCGCGTGTGGACAATCTCAGTACCATGTCGCTCGCCGCGTGCTTGTCGGGGCTGTACCTTTACTCAAAGCCCTCAGGCTGGAGCTTTTTAAGCCAGCTCCTTGCTTGCTGATGCCGCCTAATCTTCAGAAACGGCATGTCACGCAGCATAATGATCGTAGGGTGGCGAGCATCAACCCCCTTGACTGCGATCCGATCCCCATCAGCCTCAACTACATTAACGGTATGTATTGGGTCGGCATGAACACGTCTTGGATGGTGCTCGTCGATGGTCGCGGCAGCTCTATGCTCGTGGAGGTCTACACCCGGCGATTGATCCCCCTTCCTTCGATTTACATTGCACTGCTTTGGCACCGCGGCCCAGAATACTCGGAATCTTACAGTAGCCAACATGATACCAAGTTTGATTTGCTCAAGGTTGTAATCTGCCAAGTGCCCACAAGATCTACGAATTGTAAAGACTTCAAGCTAATTGCATTCTTCAACCGCGGTCTCGCCTATCTGACAGGTCACTGCAGTAAGTGGATAAATCTACACGTCCATCGCAGGATCATACGTCCTCCATGGTTCTCTGATGCCATTGAACACAAGGGCTTCATTTACGTTGTCGACTCCATCTATGGTTGGACGTATTGCTGGCCTACTCCAGTCATCACTACAAACGGCTGTTATAGCAGTATGTTACTTTCCTATGATATCATGATGGCTTGCTTATATTACTGTCAACATTTGCTGAAAAAATATTCATGCTCATAACATGTTGTTCTTAAGATTGACTAAACCAAGAGCCCTTTTTTATTTGACTCCAACTTCATATGATGTTGTAGGCCGCCTGGTGTCCCTACCCTTCCTAATCCCAGAACCTTTCAAAGAAAAGCGGCATGGCAGTTGCAGGTGGTTCCTGGCTCGATCAGACGACAACGAAAGATTGATGATCGTTCGCACATACCAGACATGTTGTTTCGCGGAATACAATCACAGTCACTGCAAGGTCTTTGAGCAGGACCCCAGCTTCTCTGGGCCTTCAGGAATTTTTGACTGGAGGCTGGTAAGTAGCCTTGGTACATGCTCTCTGTTTGTTGGACTGAATTATCCGATTAACCAGGAGATAACCGACGGCAAGGATCATGATGGCAGCGCAGTTTTGTTCATCAGGCAAAACTGTGTGTACACAGCATACCATGCGTCTCTGCATGCACCATACCCTGATATGTGCCGCCACACTCTGCAGCCCAAAGTAGGAGAGAGGGTCACAAGAATCAGACTTTGACCTGTTGGCTGGAGTTTCCCCCGTCAGGCACCCATCTGGTTCAAGCCGTCAGCCAATCTCCACAGCTTAAAAAATAGTAACGTCTAACTGAGCCAGTTAGTTAGATGCGTACACTTTGTGTAGTAGGATCTTTATTTAGTTTGATGCATACACTTGTTCTTTTTTGGTAGCCCTTTTGTAATGATGGCTGATGTTTGCTTTGGAAGAGAGAGCTGTGTCTTCACTCTTCTGGACTGCTTACTGCTTTTGTTGCACCCCCAGCCTTGGTTGCTGATGCTGCTGTTTTCAATGTACAATCGGTAGTATATTTCGTCTGTTGGTTGAATAAATGTGTTGTTAGAACGACAAACACAATGTTTTGGAAGTCGTTGCATGGCTCGATCCTTTAGTGCCCGTACCGTATGTAGCACATACTATTTATCGTACGGAACACTTTTTTTTGAAACTCGGAACACATTTTCCACTTGTTGATAACATGCAGCCCACTGATGAAGGCCCAATAGGTAAGTAAGTAAGTAAGTAAGTAAGTAAATAAATAAAGCAAAATGCTCATGCACCAGTTCTTTGGAAAATAGGTAGCCCAGTATTTCTTTTTGAAGAATACCCAAGCTAGGCCTATTTGTTTTCTCCAAATTACTGGGTTGCAAGTCTTTAAAGACGAGGAGGGATGCATTCCGGCCTGGCTTAAGAGTATGGTCAATGTCTGTTAAAAGTAATATCAAAAGGGGTTGAAAATTCCAAAAAAATTATAGCAAATGGGATATAAGTTTCTTTTTTTTGTTTTTGTTCTTCACTGATATCTTATACGTATTTCATTGGATTTAACATGACATAGTACTAATTTGTTTTTAAATTTGTTTTAGTATGGCTATTAATTTTTGGATTAAGAATATTTCGTTCCCCAGCAAAAATTTGCGAATTTTCAAAATTTCTGACATATTTAGTTAATTTTTTTGACCCTGGTACTGACCAGAAAACGGCCAGCAATTCTAAAATGGAAAACGGGCTGCAATAAATTCCATATGAATTAGAAAATGAGTAAAAATTATAAAAATAATAGCAAATGGGTTGTACACGCCACAGATTTCGAGGCTGACTTGTTTACGCAAGGCTTTGTGAGTGAACACATGATTCTAGCAGCAGTTAGTGTTGGATGTCCATCCAACGGCCGATGTGCTTCTTCAATCTCTGATCTTCCTGCTCCAGCCGCCTAAACTAGCGCCGGCGGGACTGCCTGCTCCCTCCTCTTGTGGCCCGCTGTGATGCCACGCAGGCTTCCCCGGCCCACCCTACTCCCTCCGCTGGCCTGGCCGCACGCAATCAACTGCCTCCTTATTACGCGAAAAAAATGATTCCTCCCACTGACATCTGGGGCGCACCGGTTGGGAGGCTGACCTGTGGGCCTACTAAGTTGACGCATACGCAGGGCTTGTCAACTTAGTCAACAAACAATTCTAGCAGCAGTAACCGCTGGATTTGAATCGAACGGTCATGTTGCTTCTTTAGTCGCTACTCTTCTTACACCAGCCGCCCAAACCAGCGCCGGGGAGACCGCCTACTCCTGCCTCCAGTGGCCGGCCGTGCTGCCGATGAGGCCTCATCGCCCCCTACTACTCCCACCGCTAGCCAGGACCTGCGGCGACGGCAGCCTCGCACCGCAGCTGAACTAGTGAACCCTCGTACTCCTCTCCGTGTGGGCATCCACTGCCGCGTCTTCCCCAGCTCCGCATTGTCCCCTTCCTAGGCCTCGCCTTCGTCCACTGCCTTGGTGCTCTCGGCGCGGCGTGGTCAACGTGGTCAACGACATTCCATCAGAAGAGTACTATACGTGGAGAGGCTGACAACTGTGTCCATGGCCACAGCCCAGTTTTTTGTGATTTGCCAAGTAAGTCGCTTTGTCAGGCCTGTTGGGCTGCAAATATTTCAAGACGAGAAGAGCTTTCATTCGGCTGGCCGAGAAAATGGCCCATCAGTAATGAGAAATGGGTTGTACATTTTTAAAACACATCAAACCGACAATTAGTTTCAAATATCTTTTTTTTCATTTCGAGATTTGAAATTACATTGATTTTTATGTGTGGAGAATTTTTTGGATTTTATATTGATATACATTTATTTTTAAAATCAGTTTGAATGTGAGTTGAAATTTCGGGATTAAAAACAGTTCGGACCGCACCGAAATATGCAAAATTTGTTATATTTTTTAATCGTGGCCACAATATGGGCTGTAATGCTAACAAAAAGAATATGGGCTCCAAAAAAACTTTAATAATTACCAAATGGGTTGTAAATTATTAGAAATAATGGCAGATGGGCTGTATGATGTTTTCCACAGATTTGAGGCTTTCCTAAAAAAAAGGTTGACGCACAAGCAGTGATTGTTGGATGGCCATCCAACGGCCGTCGTGCTTCTTCAATCTCTGCTCTTCCTGCTCCAGCCGCTCAAACAGGCGCCGGCGGGACTGCCTGCTCCCTCCTCCCCGCGGCCGGCTCTGCTACCACGCAGGCCTCACCGCCCCACCGTACTCCCATCGCTGGCCTAGCCATCCCTCTACTCACCCACACCTGCTGTTATTCTCCGGCGACGGCAGACGAACCAGTAAACCCTCGTACAGTCATACTCCCCTCCGCGTGGGAAACAACTACCGAGTCTTCCCTGCCTCCATGTTGTTCCCTTCCTAGGCCTCGTCGTCCTCCACCGCCCTGGTGCTCTCGGCGCGGCCTGGTCAACGTGGTCAACGACCGACATGCCTCTGAAGTGGACTTTACGTGGAGAGGCCGACAGCTGGGTCCATGGCCGCATGCAAGGAAATGCCTCCTTATTACGCGCAAAATAATGATTCCTCCACCTGACATCAGGGACCCACCGAAAGGGCCTCTGTATTTCGTAAAAAAAATGTTACCGCCGCTGACAGCTCGGACCCACCAGCTATATCTTCGCACGCAAGGAAGTGCATCCTTATTACGCACAAAAAAATGAATACTCCCCCTGTTAGCTGGGACCCAGTATAGTGGCAGGCTGACTTGTGGGCCTACTAAGTTGACGGGGACGGAGGGCTTTGTCAACTTAGTCAATATGCACGATTCTAGCTCCAGTGATCGTATGATGTCCATCCAACGGCCGTAGTGCTTCTTCAACCTCTGGTCTTCTTGCTCCAGCCGCCCAAACCAGCGCCGGTCGTGCCTTGTGCTCCTGCCTCCCGTGGCCGGCTGTGATGCGGCGGAGGTCTCACCGCCCCCTACTACTCCCACCGCTGGCCAGTCCATCCTTCTACTCACCCACACCCCCTGTTATTCTGCGGCGACGACAGCCTCACACCGCAGTGAACCAGTGAACCCTCGTACTCCTCTATGCGTGGGCATCCACTGCCGCGTCTTCCCCGGCTCCGCGTCGTCCCCTTCCTAGGCCTCGCCGTCATCCACCGCCCTGGTGCTCTCGACGCGACGTGGTCAATGTGGTCAAGGAACAACTTCCATCGGACATGGACTGTACGTGGAGAGGCTGACAGCTGGGTCCACAGCCGCAGTAAGGAAGTGCCTCCTTATTACATGCAAAATAATTATTCCTCCACCTGACAGCGGGACCCATCAAACGGGCCACCGTATTTCGCGAAAAAACGTTTCCCCCTGACTGCTGGGACCCACCAGCTACATCTTCGTACGAAAGGAAGTGCGACCGGGCAAAAAAAACGATTCGCCCCCTGACTGCTAGGACCCACCAGCTACATCTTCGCAGGCAAGGAAGTGCGTGACAGTCGGGACCCACCTGGTCGAAGCGTACGTAGCGTTGTCATTCTGGTCGGGAATGTCTACGCACATATATACTGGTGGATGTAGAGGCGCGCATGTGTCGTAGTAGAGGCGCGCACGTAGCATGTACACGTACGTACAGCGGCCAGGGTGCCAGAAAGAAAATACGGCCATGTATGTGTACATATGGGCGGGGTCTCGAACGCCTGATCGCGCATACGTACGGCCATGACTCGTGTACATGGCTGGGTCAGAATGGAGAAACAGCCTCGTCATCGTGTTCACGGGGAGGCAATGGAATGCGTCGTGTTCATGGGGAGGCAACGGAATGCGTCGTGTTCATGGGGAGGCAACGGAATGCGTCGTGTTCATCGGGAGGGCTTGGACGGAACAGGCGATGGAAACGAGGCCTGGCGTACCGCAGAATGGAGGAAACGGCCTTGTCTTTGACCGGCCACATTCGAAACGGGATCCAGTTGATCGGGAGGGGTCTGGCGTACCGCAAAATGGAGGAAACGGACCTACTACGGTCGTAATGGGGGTCATGTTTATCGGGAGGGGTGTGGCGTACCGCAAAACGGAGGAAACGGACTTGTGTTGGAGCGCTACGGTCGAAACGGGGGTCCTGTTCATCGGGAGGGGTGTGGCGTACCGCAAAACGGGACTCCAGGGGATACTGTTCATCTCCACCATCGACCCCCTCTAGCCTCCACGAGCTACTATTCATCCACCGTCGACCTCCTCCAGCCTCCACCTGCGACTGTTCATCCACGCGCTCCTGTTCATCCAGCCTCCACCGTGTGCTACTCAACCGGCTACTGTTCAACCATCCCTCTCCACGGGCTCCTATTCAACCACCCCTCCACGGGCTACTGTTCATCCTGCCCTCCACCATCTACTGTTCATCCTTCCCTCCACGGGGTGGTCCTATTCATCCAGCCCACCACGGGGTCCTGTTCATCCAGCCCCAACTGGCTCGATCGATCGGGGTCCTGTTCATCCAGAGGTAACACCACGGGGTCCTGTTCATCCACCCCCACCGGGAACTGTTCATCCAACCCCCCCCCCTCCGGCAATGCTCACTGTTCATCCAGAGGCAACACCACGGTGTCATGTTCATCCACCCCCACCAGGAACTGTTCATCCAAACCCACCCAGCAACGCTCACTGCTCATCCAGAGGCAGCATCGATCGACTTCAGTTAGCAGCAGTAGTGAAGGAATAGCTCGATCGGGTTCAGTTAACAGCCATCGATCAATCGCTCGGGTTCAGTAACGTGTAGCCTGCAGTGCAATCGCTCGGGTTCAGTTAGAGCCCAACGCCTTGCTCGGGTTCAGTTAGAGCCCAACGCCTCGCACCCACGCGCGTGCGTGTATGAGAGAAACACGCATAGCTCGGCCCCGACCACCCACCGTAACCGGGAACACCCTGATATTTTCCTCGCCCTTGCTTCTACCAAGATTTTTCCCTTCATGGACGTCCCAAAGAATGTCATGCAGCTGCGTCTCCGGCCTGCCCAGGACGAAAAGCCCATTGTCTATCATGATTTTTTGTCATAGAAGTAGGACCCCACCACATCTATGATGATACCATGTTTTGTCACAATTACTGTCATAGAAGTGTCATAAGTATGACAGAAAAAATTTGTTCGGCCCAAAATGTCATGGATGTGTCTTTTTTTGTAGTGTGTGGGAAAGTTAAATATCCTGCTGATTTTCTTGTTGTTGGTTCCCCACAAGATAACTTTTGTCCCATTATATTTGGTAGACCCTTCTTGAATACTGTTAATGCTAGGATAGATTGCAAAAAGGATGTTGTTACTATTGGTTTGGGGGATATGTCTCATGAGTTTAATTTTGCTAAATTTCGTAGACAACCCCATGATAAAGAATTGCCTAGTAAAGATGAAATTATTTGTCTTGCTTCTATTGCCGTGCCTCCTAGTGATCCTTTAGAACAATATTTGCTCGACCATGAAAATGATATATTCATGAATGAAAGAAGGGAAATAGATGAAGTATTCTTTAAACAAGGACCTATTTTGAAGCACAACTTGCCTGTTGAAATTCTAGGGCATCCTCCCCCACCCAAGGGTGATCCCATGTATGATCTTAAACCTTTACCTGATACTCTAAAATATGCTTATCTTGATGAGAAAAAGATATATCATGTTATTATTAGTGCTAACCTTTTAGAGCATGACGAAAAGAAATTATTGAAAACTCTCAAGAAGCATCGTGCTGCTATTGGATATACGCTTGATGATCTTAAGGGCATTAGTCCCACTCTATGCCAGCACAAAATAAAATTGGAGAAAGACACGAAACCGGTTGTTGATCACCAACGACGGTTATCCTAAGATGAAACAAGTGGTAAGAAAATAAATACTAAATCTTCTAGAGGCAGGTATAATTTATCCCGTTGCTGATAGTCAGTCGGTAAGTCCTGTCCATTGTGTCCCTAAGAAGGGAGGTATTACTGTTGTTCCTAATGATAAAGATGAATTGATCCCACAAAGAATTGTTACAGGTTATAGAATGGTAATTGATTTCCGCAAATTAAATAAAGCTGCTAAAAAGGATCATTACCCTTTACCTTTTATTGATCAAATGCTAGAAAAACTGTTCATCCTGCCCTCCACAGGGTGGTCCTATTCATCCAGCCCTCCACGGGGTCCTGTTCATCTAGCCCCAACTGGCTCGATCGATCGGGGTCATGTTCATCCACCCCCACCAGGAACTGTTCATCCAACCCCCCCCCCCCGAACGTTCACTGTTCATCCAGAGGCAGCATCGATCGGCTTCAGTTAGCAGCAGTAGCGAAGGAATCGCTCAATCGGGTTCAGTTAACAGCCATCGATCGATCGCTCAGGTTCAGTAACGCATAGCCTGCAGTGCAATCGCTCGGGTTAAGTTAGAGCCCAATGCCTCACTCGGGTTCAGTTAGAGCCAATGCCTCGCACACATGCGCGTACATGTACGAGAGAAGCGCGCATCGCTCGGCCCCCGACCTCCCAGCGTAACCGGGAACTCCCTGAGATTTTCCTCCCCCTCGCTTCTACCACGGTTTTTTCCATCATGGATGGCCCAAAGAATGTCATGCAACTGCGTCTCCGGCCCGCCCAGGACGAAAAGCCCATTTTCTATCATGATTTTTTGTCATAGAAGTAGGAGCCCACCACATCTATGATGATACCGGGTTTTGTCACAATTATCGTCATAGAAGTGTCATATGTATGACAGGAAAAAAAATCGTTCGGCCCAAAATGTCACGGATGTGTCTTTTTTTGTAGTGCCACCTTAGCCCTTAGGACGCCCTTGCTAGTAAGCTCACCCGGTGCAGAGTACATGGCCAGCCGATGGTGCGATCGGTTACCCTTAACCATTGGTAGCCATGTTTTCCCCTCGGACCTAATAATTCTGGAGTCACAAGGATTGGATGTGATACTAGGTATGGATTGGTTATCGAAGTATGGAGGAAACATTGAATGTGCTAATAGGTCTATTCTACTCACCACCCCAGAGGGAAAAAGGATCAAGTATGTATCTAGGCATGCACCAAGGAGAACCCAAGTAAATTCTCTCAAGGGAGTTGTTCAGGAGGAAGTTCCTGTTGTGAAGGATTACCCAGATGTATTTCCAAAGGAGTTACCAGGCATGCCACCAGATCGAGACATTGAGTTTTTGATAGAGCTGTTGCCAGGCACTGGACCGATATCGAAGAGACATACCGGATGGCCGCAAATGATCTGGAGGAGATTAAAAAGTAGATTAAGGAGTTATTGGAGAAAGGTTACATTCGACGAAGTTCATCACCATGGGGAGCCCAGTGCTTTTGGTTGAGAAGAAGGATGGATCGTTAAGAATGGTTGTTGATTATCGTGCGTTGAATGAAGTGACGATCAAGAACAAGTACCCACTGCCGATGATCAATGATTTGTTTGACCAACTGCAAGGAGCTAAAGTGTTTTTGAAGATCGATTTGTGATAAGGATACCACCAGCTGAAGATTCGAAAAAAGGATATACCTAAAACAGCTTTCACCACGAGGTATGGGTTATATGAGTATACGGTTATGTCATTTGGACTTACTAACGCCCCTGCCTATTTCATGAGTATGATGAACAAAGTGTTCGTGGAGTTCTTGGATAAGTTTGTCGTGGTGTTCATTGATGATATCTTGGTATACTCAAAGAATGAAGAGGAACACAAGGAGCATTTGCGTTTAGTTCTCGAGAAGCTCAGGGAACATCAGTTATATGCCAAGTTCAGCAAATGTGTGTTTTGGTTGAAGGAAGTTGGATTTCTTGGACATGTTATATTGGGAGAAGGTATAGCAGTGGATCCTACTAAGGTCCAGTCAGTCACCGAGTGGTTGGCACCCACCTCAGTTGGAGAGATCTGCGGTTTTCTCGGACTCGCGGGATACTATTGGAGATATATTGAGAATTTTTTGAAGATCGCGAAGCCTATGATGGCATTGTTGAAGAAGGACACCAAGTTCCATTGGATAGAGGAATGTGAAGCAAGTTTCCAGGAGTTGAAGAAACGTTTGACTATAGCCCCAGTGCTGATTCTGCCGGATATATGCAAGGATTTCCAAGTGTATTGCGACGCCTCACGCTTAGGACTTGGAGGAGTACTTATGCAAGACGTAAGAGTTATTTCATATGCTTCACGACAACTCCGACTACATGAGTTAAATTATCCTACGCGTGATTTGGATTTAGCAGCCGTAGTGCATGCTCTCAAGACCTGGAGACATTTTCTTATTGGAAACCGTTGCGATGTGTACACGGATCACAAGAGTTTGGAGTACATTTTTACCCAGAAGGAGCTGAACCTCAGGCAAGGGATATGGTTGGAGCTCATAAAGGATTATGATATGAAACTGCACTACCATCCAGGAAAGGCCAATGTCGTAGCAGACGCTTTGAGCCGGAAGAGTTATGCCAATACCCTCGTGAGTGGAGGATTGCCAAAGGAGTTAGCAGAAGATCTCAGGGAGCTATGTTTGAAGATAGTTCCTAGAGGTTTCGTTGCAAAATTGGAGGTTCAGTCAACATTGTTGGAAAAGATTAGAGAAGCTTGGAAGGATGACAAAGAGATTGCTGAAATAAAGGAGAAGATGAGTGAAGGAAAAGCCAAAGGTTTTCATGCGGACGAGCACAACACCTTGTGGTTCGAGGACCGTGTTTATGTGCCCAATAATGCAGAGATCAGGAAGTTGATACTTCAGGAAGCCCATGACTCGCCATACTTGATACACCCCGGAAACACCAAGATGTATTTGGACTTGAAGGGGCGTTTCTGGTGGACTGGAATGAAGAAGGATATTGCTGAGTATGTAGTTGTATGTGATGTATGTCAGAGAGTGAAGGCAGAACATCAAAAGCCAGAAGGACTACTGCAGCCTATGCCGATACCTGAATGGAAGTGGGACAAACTTGGCATGGATTTTATCACCGGATTACCCAAGACCCGGTCGGGATATGATTCTATCTGGGTAGTAGTGGATTGCTTGAACAAAGTTGCTCACTTTATCCCAGTGAAAACCACCTATACAAGTGCAAAGTTGGCCAAGATATACATGACCAGGATTATATGTCTGCATGGAGTTCCGAGGACTATCGTATCAGATAGAGGAACATAGTTTACTTCAAAGTTTTGGCACCAGCTGCACCAGACTTTGGGAACCAGACTAGAGTTCAGCACCGCTTTTCACCCGCAGACAGGTGGACAGACCGAGGGAGTCAATTAGATTCTGGGGGACATGTTGAGAGCTTGTCCATTAGATTATGGATCCAGTTGGGATGACAACTTGCCCTACACTAAGTTCTCATCCAACAACAGTTCCCAGGCTAGTTTGAAGATGGCACCTTTCGAAGCCCTGTGTGGAAGAAGATACCGAACACCGTTGATGTGGGATGAAGTTGGAGATCGCCAGTTGTTTGGACCGGATTTAATTAAAGAGTCAGAAGAGAAGGTTAAGCTGATTCGAGATAGACTAAAGGTAGCTCGGTCCAGACAGAAGAGTTATGCAGATTCAAAATGCAAGGAGGTAGTCTATGAAATCGGAGACAGAGCATATCTGCAAGTGTCACCTCTGCGAGGAGTTAAACGTTTTGGAGTTAAAGGAAAGTTAGCCCCGAGATTTGTAGGACCATACCGAGTTTTGGAACGCATGGGAGAGGTTGCCTACAAATTGGAGTTACCCGAAGGACTGTCAGGAGTTCATGATGTGTTTCACGTTTCCCAGTTGAAGAAGTGTCATGCAGAGATGGCCGATATTCCTCTGAGAGATACGGTGCCCCTGGAGGCAATTCAGTTGGATAGTGATTTTACATATGAGGAGAAACCTGTCAAGATTCTTGAATTTGACAGCCGAGTTACTCGCAGCAAAGTTATCAATTTTTGCAAAGTTCAATGGAGCCACCATACAGAGGATGAAGCCACTTGGGAACGAGAGGATGATCTACTTAAGGACCACCCACACCTATTTTCTAGCCATCCCGAATCTTGAGGACGAGATTCATCTTAAGGGGGGTAGGTTTGTAACATCCCAAATTTTCAATTTGGAATGTTATACATAGGTCATTCATGCATATCATATTTTATTGCATATTTCATTTCTGTGATCCTCGAAATTCTAAGAAACTCAAGGACCCACAGAGAGAGTTGGGGATTTCACGATTTTCATATTTGAATTTTGTCAAATATCGAAACAAGGATCACTTTGGTTTTAATTAATTTTTCGCTCCGAAAATATTTCATATTAAAATATATGAGAGGAGATAATATGACTTCTCCAAAATAAATGAAATATTGGAGGAAAAATATTAAAATCAAATAAATAATTTTATTGGATTTTATTGCAATTTTATTTGAATTGGGAAAATATGTGTTTTTCAAAATTGCATTAGAGGCCCAAATAAATGTTCACTTTGTCCGCTATATTTTTAAAGGACGGGGAAGATTTATTTCAGGATTTTTGGTGACCGTTTAGTATTTCTTTTAATCATTTTTCTGTGCGTCAGAATGTAAAAAAACAAACCGCTTTACCGGGCCATGTCCGCCAGGGACACTAACCCGGCCGGCCCTTTAAGAGCCGCAGCCCCAAGCCGCCAGCCCACCCCATCGAACCCCAAACCCTAGCCGATCCGTGCCGCCGCCGTCGGATCTGCCGCCACCGCGCCGTCTCGCTGCCGACGCTGCCGCACCACCCCGCCGCCGACCCAGCCGCTGCCGGAGCTGCCCATCGCCGGAGCCGCCCCGCCGGAGTAGCCCACCACCCCGCCAGAATTTCAGCCGCCGCCACCGACACGTTTGCTGAGGTACCCGTCAGTTTTATTTAAAAATCGTTCGGTTTTATTTAAAAACCGTTCGGTTTTATTTCGAAAACCTAGATTCATTGTTTTTTTATTAGATCGGTTCGGTTTTCTTGGTTTAGTTAAATAGCGGACGTTCGTCTGTACGTTTGTTTTAACGAACGGAGTTCATCCTTTAGCCGCAGATAGCGGACGATCGTTCGTTAGCCTGTTCGTTAGTTTTACTTTTTCAGTGTTTTTCCGCGATTATTTCCGATCGCGATTTCTGCCCTGATTTTCATTTTAGTTTATCTTTTCGCTCGTTTATCGGAATCAGGCGATTCAAACGCCTAGATCTTCGTCTCGAAACCCTCTTTCTGTTTAACCAACTAGAACAAGATTTTGGTACTGTAAAATTTGACTTTAGTCCAGATTAATAATCGGATCTTGTTTTTTTCGCAGTTTGAGTTTCGTTGCTCCGTTGTGATTTGATTCTTTTTGCAAACTGGAGTTCTTAAGTTGAATTTCTGGTTAGATCCTCTTATTTGAGTTTTATCCGTGCATCTTTGCTTGATTTCTTATGTATGCTATTGTTTGTTTGCGATAGAACACCCGGAGTGCGAAGCTTCCTACTACGAGTCCCTAGGTTTTGCGGATCGTCAGCAAGGCAAGTAGCTCATTGATCATACCCCTTTCATACCCAGTATTATGCATTAGTTACAATCCTCAAACAGTGCATGATTAGGATGTGATTAACTTGTGGGTATTGGGAAGTAGATGATGAGGTAGAACCTACTACCTATTTTATTATCAAACCCTTGGGAGTTACTTATACGTTATGCTTTTATAGCTATGCTATGCTCGTAGACGTGGATTGAGTTTGAGTGTATCCATGACAGATGTGACTTGTTAATTAATGGTTTAATTTAAGGTGGCAACTTTAATACACCTCTAGGTGGATTTTAGGTTCTGGGCACCTGGGGTTATACCAGTGTTGTCCTAGGAGATCCTGGGGTTATACCGTGTGATTCTCCTATGGTCCGCCACCCAGGCTCAAAGGGATCATAAAATTATTCATGCTAAAAACTTCCGTGTGCAGTCACAAGCCATTATGGGCTCTGGCATAGTTGAGGATGTTGCATGACCTCTTCTAGTGGTAGGCTAGCAGATGTAGGGGATGTAGGTTGGTACGGTCTACCCGGGGTTAGAATTAATGCTTCTGAAAGACTATGTCTCGGTCATCCATTTCTCAAACACCATGTAGCGTGAGAAATCCAACGGAGGAGATCGAGTCTTGTGGGGAAAAGTGCACAAACCTCTGCAGAGTGTACAATTTGAGTCGTGTCCCCGGTTATGGACAATTTGAGTATCTGGTACCTGAATTTTTGATTTGATCTCATCACTCTAAACTAATTTTTTGGGTTGTTAATGATTACCATTTTAATTGGGATTGAGATGGGGGTACCATTCTCAATGTTTCAACTACCATGATAGTTAAATAAAATATATTCCTTTGTTGTAGGGAAAATTGGCTTTTCTCAAAACAATATAACCGTAGAGCCTCCACCAGCCAAATATGCATGTAGTGATAGCATTTACCTGTTCATTGCTCTACTGTGTTATATTCCCAGCATATTTCATGTGCTGACCCGTTTTCGGGCTGCAACGTATCATGTTACAGACTTTTCAGACGAGGAGTAAGGTGTGCTAGGTCATTTGTCGTGCACTCGGCTATGCCGTCTCACCCTCTTTCCCACGTCCACATCGATCAATATATACCTCTCTATATAGGATTGCATAGCTAATACACCCACATTAATTATATATCCAACGTCCCCCTCTCATCATCCATGCCTCCGCTTCATCTCTCAGACGCGCGCATAGTGGCGAAGATAGGGGGCAGCAAGGGCCCTGCCCCCCTAACATCACTGTATATCGAGGCAAATATGAATGTGATCATTAGACAATTGCTGGTAAAATGGTTTAAGTTGATGAATTGGCCCTCCTCGTAAAGGATTAGCAATGCTTGGCCCCCTAGCTCATTTATTTTTCATGGCTCCGCCACTGCACGCAACAACGCACATTCTCGCCCCCTCTCTTCAAATATCGATCTCGCACTTGTGCACTCCTTCATAGTCTCCCTCCACTTGGCCCCTCGCACCATCTTCTAGCCCCCCACCGGATTTTGCCACATGTACAATCTAGCAGACTCCATGGTTGAACTTAAGCATAATGCACAAACCTCAAAACACAAGTGCTTCTCCTTTATTCTAGAATCTTTCGTATCATAACTGCACAAACTTTTTTTCTAGTTGAATTGCCATTATTTGTTTCTACTTTATGCTTTACAATGCACAATTCCATGAATCAAAAAAATAGATTAAGGGCTTCTTTGATTCAAAGGATTCTCAAAGGAATTTTGGAGGATTCTAATCCTTAGGAATTTTTCCTATCTTGGTTGTTTGATTCATAGGTTTGTAAATCATAGAATTTTTTCCATAGGATTCATTTGCACTAGATTTCATAGGAAACAGCCCATCCACTCAAACCACTTTGAAATAATCCTACGTTTTTCCTATGCACAATCAAACACTCGTACAATCCTGTAGGATTCAAGATGACATTCCACTCTAATCCCATGTTTTTCCTATTCCCGCATTTTGGAAATCCTACGAATCAAAGAGGCCCTATATTTTTTTTATAAAAACTAATTTATTTTGAATGAGATGAACTATAAAAATTTAATGAATGTTTACATAAGGCATATATGACTCAGAGCTTACATGTTATAGTGTGGTCTTCATTCATAATTTGGTTGCCAAATCTGATGCGTGCCATGCACGTGTACCTTACTAGTACTTCGAGTATGTGCAAACACGTAAATTAGAATTCCAATGGCATGCTACATAGTGTCTCTCTTACAGTTCATGAAGCTACATGGCACATGTGGAGGTGTTGTTGCGACCTCCTTGTGTGGACTGATCACAGTGACGTGCTGCTGCTTCTAGAAGAATATACTCGTCCTCTCTGGGCCACACTGGCGGTACATGCACGAAGCGAAGATGTGCACGCACGCCACACACGCACTCATTCCCTCGCCGCACATGCGGGTACACGGGGCGACACATTTTTGTACGAAGATCCACCCCGTGTGATAATTTGACTCATGTAAAGTCCTTCATTTCATTGATGGTCAATTAATACAGCGCAATGAAAATTGAGTGGACATGAGGGCGGAAGAAAGACATTTACTACTCCACTACGCGCATGCAAGTAGTTAAATCATGGGGTGCCAGTACTTCCATTGGTCTCCTTCATATTTTGTGCCAATTTTTGACCATATTTGTAAGTAACATAATATTTATGCATGTCATAAAAAGTGGCACAAAAAAAGGGGGCCAATAAACCAGGACGCAGGCAGCATGATCAATTTTTGCCAGGGCTACTATTGGTGGCCTTTGTATTTAAATATGGACGGAGTGGAGTAGTACTATCTTTATCTTAGCCTCGTAGGGCTCTCCCAGTGCCTAGGCTCGCCTCCCTACCTCGCCCACTAGATCCCGCAATGGAGGATCCCGCCATGGATAATCCCTTAGATCCCAGGATCCTGCGGGCTGCCCTCTCGATGCGGCCCGCAGCACTGCCGCCTTTGAGAAAAACCCACATGTGTTTTAGAGGGGATCCATTGCTCTGGAATCACATATCGATGGCGCCGGAGGACATGCTAGGGCTGCGTTTCAGGTGGTGGGCAGCAAAGGCAAATCCGATCGAGCAAGCACCGCATCGATTGGAGAGAAGTTCCAAGGAGCTGCACCTGGCGCAGCACAAGGCAGAGGCGCAAGTCAATCTCAGGGGAGAGATGCTGAGGGATGTCAGCATCTGGCAGCGTCGCATTGATTTCGAGCTAGGGCTAATGGCAGAGATCATATGCACGGAGTCGACTACGGAGGAAAGAACGCACATGCATGCGCAATGGCATGAGCAGTCGGTGCAACTATTCAAATGGGCGGTATGAGAAGCCAAATCCCAGGACCAATTGCAGGGGCGCTGTTGGGCATCAGGGCATGCATCATAGGCGAGGTGAGCTACCCTCCTTCCCCGCCAGGGATGTAGTGACCTAGTCGATTGCTGCTGCAGTGAACTTGCAACGCTATGTCTGTTTGCAACCATGACAATCACTCCATCTATATGTATTGTTTTCCTGTAAAAAATACTTGGTCATTTGGAAAAAGATGGTAATTGATTTATCACTAGTTTCAGAATGCTTGGTCGTGACAATCAACCGAAGCCACAACCAAAAGTCTCCATCGCCGCATGTGTCACGTTCTCTGCGAGGCATGAATAGAACAATGCTAAAATGAGATGACTAGCAAATTAGATCATTCTTTATCGCTAATAGAACAATGCCTCTTGCTAGTAATATATAATAAGAGTATAGAGTAGAGATATGGCACTGGGCTACCGTGTTTCGTGCTCCTCCGTCATACTCCAATGGAAAACTTGAGTATACTGCACGGTTCTTTGCTCCTCCTCAGGTTGTCGGCACATTTATACGAGTAGTCAAATCACAAGGCCCCGCCTTCCAGCAGTAATGAGCCATCAAATCACAAAGGACCTCGCCTCTCTTGAAACCGAGCTAGCTAGACTGCCCCGCCCTCTAGCCTTTTAAAAAATGTATAGTTCTGTACACTAGTAGGATCGATGGATTGTGCCGTGGAGCAAAACTAACAAGATGAAATTAAAGAAAAAAGGTGGTACATATAGAGAGCGCTTGTCGCCAAATTATTCATATAGTACTATTAAAAAAGCTAGTACGTGCTTAAATGGGGTGCTAAATTCTATTAAAGAAATTAGCATACCTATTCAATTCTTGGGTTTTTATTATTTATGCCACTAGTTTGTGTATCACTACATAGTTTTGCCATTAGAAGTTACAACTACTCAAAAATGCCATCAATCCGTGAGATGCCTGCTCAAAAATGCAATTAGATGTCTCAGAAATGCCATCGTTAAGTTAGATGTTTGCTCAAAAATACCATTAGACATTGTGATTGTCACGTCAAATCCGTTGACCATGTTACATGACAAAAATAATCCGATTCTCACAATGATAAGTGTGGCCCCGCTTGTCAGGAGTAACCAAGCGAACAATTTTACAGGAAAATAAGAACACTGCTGGGATCAAGTAGGCCCCACACTTTATTTTACTGTAGTGAGATAGAGGGAGAGCTGGCATGTTGGCCAATCGGTATTTATGTCATTATAACATGGCAAAAGAGATTTGAGTCACAATAATGGTGTCCAGCACAACACACCCGTTAAATAAAACTAAGCACCATGAAATTCTTTGACAAAACTAAGCCCCCTAAAATTCTCTGACAACTAAACTGTTGGCTATATGATGTTGGCCATATATATTGTACGTATATAATGTGAAGAAACGAGTGGTAGTCGTAGTACTATACCAACTAAAAGATGAATTGTAAGAAATACTAGTATGTACATACTGAAGAGTTAAAGTAACAAGAAGAAACATAACATAGTTCTGTTGGGGGCTCAGCACAACACACCCCTCAAATAAAACTAAGCACACCAGAAATTAAACTAAGCAACTAATCTGATAGACACTACATTAGAACCACCATGAGCAACGACACTGCCACCTTACTCGGAGTCCTCGTCCACGTCCTCGACTCCGTCCATGTCCCTCTTCCTCTTGGGTGATACTTCTCTGCTTGAACATCACACTTGGCTCTTGCTCTTCATCCAACCCTTGTAGATATTGAAACAAAGGTAGCCATCCATTGCAACATAGTGGATGTGGTCTATATCTAGTACATTCCACTGCCATGCACGATGAAACGTGTGCGGAAGTTTCTTCAGTTTACCATACGAAGGATGAACCATGGCTCCTGCCAGAGTCACCATTGAAGGCTTATCACGAGAGGACACCAGCCCATTTTTCTGGAGGTCGAAGGGTTTGCCTACAATGAGGCCTACAGTAACGAATTTGACTCGGTCGCCTCGAGGAACTTCTTAAATTCCTCGCACTCAACATCGACATGGCATATGTGGTAGACTAAGCATAAGTCATGCACGCAAACCTGGATCACGGCGGGCTTCTTCCTCTCTTCCTCCTTGAGATTCTTCTCTTTTCCCAGGACTATGGTGTACTCAACATCTAGCCCAGCGACCCACTCATCGTTTGTGTTTTCAAACATGTGTCTGAAGCGATCAAGGCATCCTTTCACCATCGCGGAAGAACTGGCGTAGATGACGTCGAACTCATCCCCGGTGATGGTTCTAACCTTGTACTCAGCGCCGACCATGAAGATTTGGGATGCCATGGATTTGGGAGGAGGGTTAGGATTAGTGGAACTGCCGTAATGTGAAAGGACGGGATGACTAGGAGCAGTTTATTGATTGTAAAAATGCGGAGTGGGGGCGCGTGCAAACGACAAGGTAGTGGCTTGCCTGGTGGATAAATGGATTCATGCACAGTACTATGGGGGCCCAATTAGAAGTCATGTCTACTCGACGCCCAATTAAATGGCTTTCGATGTCATGTCAAGCATCGGGAAAATTACAGGTGATACGAAGCTTCCGGGAGCCCTTGCATCTGGGATCGAACAGTTGCATGGTGTGATTATAGACCGATGGGTGAATATCCTATCCTGGAGGGTTATTCTGCAAATTTTCCGCAACTTGGCATGCGACCGTTCGATCTCAGATCCAAGGGCTGCCAGCAGCCCGTATCATGGTCGCGCCTACCACGACTGTCGACTCGCTCGCGCGGTCGCGCCCTTGGAGATTTAACACGGCTCGTTAGGCTATCTGATGTTGGCATGTCATACATAGTCATCACTTAGTCACTCACACTACAACTAGGTTAGCTATAAAGTTGGCTATAAGAGTTTTTTTGTTTACTTCTCTCTATCTCTTTCTTCATAGTATTTATTGCATTTGCCAAGTAGTGACCTCTTCCAATGAAATGCTGCTTAGATGAGGTGCTATGGGCATTAAATGGCTTAGCAACTCAAGTCCCCAATGCATAGGTGCTTAGTTTTTTGTTGCTAAGTTTCCTTCATCTAGGTACATGTGCTTAGCACTGTTTCTTCCTGGGGTCACCAAACTAGTCTCTCTCTTCTTAAGTAACTTGCCACATCAGACTTTTTGCCTATGTGGCAGGCTTAGTACCTGTAGGATCAAGTACAATAGTGGGATATAAGCCCCTTTACATGGCATTTTTGGATATATGGGAGAAAGAGGCAAGGAAAAAGTGGAGGAGTGGGCTCTCAAGCAAGAGCCAGCCTCAACATGGTGGAGCATCGGGAGAGGCACCTGTATGGAATTGGTCAGGAATCGGGAGACTCACGTCGGTCGTAGCATCGTAGTTAAAATGATAATGGCAAGTCAAATCACTGGGCCCCACCTGTCCAGCAGTAACTCGCTGTCAAATCACACAGCCCTACGTTTGCAGCAGCCTACTCCCTCATCTTCCCGTGTCTCTGTCGAACCGACTAGGAAGAACTGCCCCGCCTACCATGCGGGAAAAGCCCCGCCCTCGACTTTTAAATAGTACAGTATACTAATTTTGTATCCATGGATTGCGCCATGGAGCAAAGCCTCGAGAAAACGGCGGTACACATTTACGGAGTACAATATACAGCACACCCGTCGCGTTCGCGTCGCACCTCGGACGGTTAGTCGGTCTGGCACGCCGCTCTCCAAATGGAACGCGTGTCATATTGCGTTTGCACACACATGTGGGACCGCAATTGAGAACCGACCATAGGCACACTCCTCGGCCCCGCTATTCGAGTGAGTTAATAGAAGAGAGAGACGAGCGATAGTACTAGAGAAGTGTTGTACAGATGTTGGTGCCTGGATGATCCCTGCATGACACGGAAGATCAGTTCGTCCATGCATGTGACCAGACTCCAACAGACACACCTAGATTGGCTATCGTCTACATATCGTGCAGGTTGTGTTGTATAGGGTTGTAGTTCTAGTGAGAAATCTAAAAAAAGGTTTCTTGTCATCTCACAAAATTAGGTGTCAGGTGCTTCGGATCGCTGTGAGGGTTAAACAGCGAGAACTGAGTTCCTCCAAGGCGCTAGTCATGGGGGCCGCATGCACGAAGACTACTTGGATGCCATCTATGTCAAGTCGGCTATGTTAATTAGGGCATCTATCGATGGACCCCTTTTCTACGAGTTTATCTTTAATTTGAGCTTTGATCCTCGTCTAGTTTGTCCATCAGGATTCATGTTGTCTCCTTTGGGCAGTGAGGTTATGGTTTCTTGTCATGTTATAATCCGGTGCTTCAGATTGAAATGAGGACAACTGCGCCTCCGGGGCACGTGCATGAAGACAGTCATTGACGAGGTCAAGCTGGATCCAGTAGACAAAAGAAAACTAGTAGTACTCCACTATATAGGCAGGAGCCTCCGCGCTTGCTTGCTAGTGTTTCTCTCTTAACATTGTCTCGTCCTCTCCAGATCTAAACACGACAGCGGTGGCCACACACTCTCTCTCTCTGCTCACCGCTGGTCAAAGATCCAGCCGGATCCTCTACAACGGAGAAGGTGAGAAGGTGAAACGTTCATGGGGTCATCCTTAGCGACGGCTCTTACCCACTGTCGGCGCATCCCGATCAGCGTGCCTTGCCATTCTGTCCCAAGCACCGCTGGCTAGGGAGGGCCTCCGACCCCTCTGCCTCGTTGCCGTAGTGTGGGAAGATCCGACCTCTCGCCACCCACCTAGCAACATCCCGGCGACCCTCAGGTATAACTTCCTTCGAAACCGCCCTTGCTCTACTTCCCGAGCTCCTGACGTTGCTGCATTTGTATCGTTTACTATTTCCCAGGCCCCCTTGTAGATAGGATAGATCGGCTGTTCGAAAGCCACCTAAATATTTACTGTTAAGAGGTAAAACTAGTTCATGCACTCGAATCTAGTACTACTTAGTTCAAACAAGGAAGAAAGGGGGTGGAGTGGGGGTGGGGGAAGATTTGTTACCTGAATCTAGGACTTGGTCGAAAGAGGAAATAATGGGGGCAAAAGTAGCAGAGACTAGCTATCCAACTGGTCTCTAGGTCTAATAGGGAAATAAAAGGAAGCGCAGTACAAACTCAATATAAACCCGATCTATTGGTTGAAAAAGGAAAGAAAGTGGGGACTGGGGGACAAGTCAACAGAGTAAGTCCAGGACTAGATTTGCTAGCCTCACATAGTATAAGGTGGCTATACCGAACAAAAATGGGACCAACCCAGATATCATGTTCTGATGTTTGTTTCCCCGAGCCACTCTTATGTAATGCCACTGGTAAAATGTAGTAGTCGCACTGCTAAAAGTAAGGACGCGTTAAACCAATGTTGCTGGTAAAATGAAGCAATGGCACCATTAAAGTAATGTCATATTTAATGGTTGTCATAGTTAATCCTAATGCCAACACTAATATCTAGCAATGTTGTTGCTTTAGAAATTGCTACTGTCCTTGTAGGATTGCCATTCAGATAAGGAACATGCTTCTTTTCATTTGATGTATGCTTCATCACTTGTTTGTCATCCTCCTTTCCACCTTTTTGTGCAAACAGCTACATACATTTCATGCTTGATCTTAGTTGAACTGGAAAAATGATATCCAAATTATAGTTGAACATTCCAGGTGCTTCACAACCAACCTTGATGTTGCTCAATTTTATTGCAACTAATGAAGAAGAAGCTCGGTGGGTTTCGTTTTCTGATGGAAATGGAACCGGGTCTGGAGCCCTTTTCTTAAAAAATGAAGAAGAAGATGCTAGCTCATGGGACATTGCTTCATTTTAGGCGAACTGCACCAAAAGGTCCCATGAATTGAATCATCCATGTTGGTGACTGGTGTCATCCGTTCTACGATGGCGTTGACTGTAGACATGGTTCCCATCACGAGGTATGTTCCTTTTTGATCTGACTGTTTGCCAAAGATCATGCATGTTGAGCCTGCTCTTGTGCTACTGTTTTGGCACTGCCATGATAAAGCAGTAATGTTATTATTTTGCACCTTAATCTAGTGGCACTATTAATTTGAGGCAATGTTTTGGCACCGCTAGTGGCACTGGTTTTTTTATATATTGAAAGAGGGGGTTTCTGATACATCTCCGTCGTATCAATAATTTTTGATTGTTCCATGCCAATATTCAACAACTTTCATATACTTTTGGCAACTTTTTATAGTATTTTTGGGACTAACATATTGATCCAGTGCCAAGTGCCAGCTCCTGTTTGTTGCATGTTTTTTGTTTCGTAGAATATCCATATCAAACGGAGTCCAAACGGAATAAAAACTGAGGGAGATTTTTTTGGAATATATATATATATATATATATATATATATATATGATTTTTGGGAAGAAAAATCCACGCGAGATGGTGCCCGAGGTGGCCATGAGGCAGGAGGGCGCGCATGCCCCTCCAGGCGCGCCCCTGACCCTTGTGGGCCACCCGTGAGGCGGTTAATGCCCTTCTTTTGCCGTAATAAAGCTAATTTCCGGTAGAGACCGTGTCAATATTTCAGCCCAATCAGACTTACGTATCTCCGGGAATATAAGAAACGGTGAAAGGGAAGAATCTGATAACACAGAAACAGAGAGAGACAGAGAGACAAATCCAATCTCGGAGGGGCTCTCGCCCCTCCCGTGCCATGGAGGCCATGGACCAGAGGGGAAACCCTTCTCCCATATAGGGAGGAGGTCAAGGAAGAAGAAGAAGGAGGGGGGCTCTCTCCCCCTCGCTTCCGATGGCACCGGAGTGCCACCGGGGGCCATCATCATCACCACGATCTACACCAACACCTCCGCCATCTTCACCAACATCTCCATCACCTTCCCCCTTCTATCTACAGCGGTCCACTCTCCCGCAACCCGTTGTACCCTCTACTTGAACATGGTGCTCTATGCTTCATATTATTATCCAATGATGTGTTGCCATCCTATGATGTCTGAGTAGATTTTCGTTGTCCTATCGGTGGTTGATGAATTGCTATGATTGATTTAATTTGCTTGTGGTTATGTTGCTGTCCTTTGGTGCCCATCATATGATTGCGCGCGTGGATCACACCCTAGGGTTAGTTGTATGTTGATAGGACTATGTATTGGAGGGAAAGAGTGACAGAAGCTTCAACCTAGCATAGAAATTGATGCATACGGGATTGAAGGGGGACCAATATATCTTAATGCTATGGTTGGGTTTTACCTTAATGAACATTAGTAGTTGCGGATGCTTGCTAATAGTTCCAATCATAAGTGCATAGAATTCCAAGTCAGGGATGACATGCTAGCAGTGGCCTCTCCCACATAATACTTGCTATCGGTCTAGTAAAGTAGTCAATTGCTTAGGGGCAATTTCACAACTCCTACCACCACTTTTCCACACTCACTATATTTAGTTTATTGTTTATTTATATAAACAGCCCCTACTTTTTATTTACGTACTCTTTATTATCTTGCAAACCTATCCAACAACACCTACAAAGTACTTCTAGTTTCATACTTGTTCTTGGTAAAGTGAACGTCAAGCATGCGTAGAGTTGTATCGGTGGTCGATAGAACTTGAGGGAATATTTGTTCTACCTTTAGCTCCTCGTTGGGTTCGACACTCTTACTTATCGAAAACTGTTGTGATCCCCTATACTTGTGGGTTATCAAGACCTTTTTCTGGCGCCATTGCCGGGGACCAATAGCGTGGGGTGAATATTCTCATGTGTTCTTGTTTGCTTTATCACTAAATAATTTTTATTTGCTATTCTTAGTTGTTCTCTATCTTTTGTTATGGATATGGAACACGAAATACCAAAAAAATTAGGTGTACTTGCTACTCATGGAGATGGGGAACCTCCTAAAACCCTCGGTGTTGGTTATGTGAAAAATATTATGTACTACTTTAATAATCCTTAGAAAACCCCATTCAAATATGTAATGGGAGTAACATTGGATCAACGTGAATACTTTAGGGATTTCCGCTTGACACAAAAAGGAAAACTATTATGGGATCAAATTCATATATTGAATTAGTATGCTAGGCAAATATGCTTGAGATATGATTATACTTGTTGCTCTAAGGTGAAGGCTCCACACCTTCCCTTTTCATGTGAATTTAATGATAATGAAAGCTTAGCTTCTTATGCTAATGGTATATATGATTACTATGATGTGGAACAAATAGAAGAATTTGTTGCTTTTAAGGGTGCTTATGAAATTGAATCTATGTTTAAAGAGTTTGAAGATTTTGATGATGCTGTTTATAGACCTGAAAATTTAGCTATCCTGAAATATTGTTATGAGAATTATGAATACAATTACGAAATTAATGCACTTATTAAGAAAGTCTCCGATCACTACTAGGGAAAACCTTATACACAGAATCTTAGCAGCAGCGCGGCATATAAACAGGCGCTGCTGCTAAGTAGTAGCAGTGTAGCTACGGAAAGCTCGCTACTGGTGCAAACTTAGCAGTAGCGCGTGACGCTTAAACCGCGCTGCTACAAAAATCCACCGACAGTACACAACGACATAAGTTTACCAGTAGCGCGGTGCCAGGGAGCGCGCTGCTGCTAATGCCATAGTAGCAGCGCGCTTTTTTGTCACCTCGCTGCTGCTAATTTTGAAAATGTGCACGGGGTTGGCCCGTTTAGCAGTAGTGTGTGACAGGAAAGCGCGATGTTGCTACGCTCTTAGCAGCAGCATGCTTTCTCTCCCGCGCTACTGCTAAGACGCAGGACCCACCACCTTTTCCACCTCCCCCTCCCCATCTCCTCTCCTCCCTTTCCCCTACCCTCCCACATCCTCCCTCTCTCACTCTTCTTCTTCCTCAATACTTCTCCCCCCATTACTCTCCCTCTTCTACCTACCTTTCTCTCTCTTCATTACTCCTAGCTATAACTATACCACCTCCATTAATTCATCTCCTTTCTCTTTTTCCTCCCCCCTCCACTAGTTGAAGTTGTCTCCTCCCAAATTAGCTAGCTAGGTAGATGTAGCATTTAGTTAAGTGACCTATTTGCCCCCTAACTAGATCTTTCTTTGTCAAGAAGAGCTTTGTGCACTTTTGACCTCCCTACATCATCATCTCCACCGTGTGCTCGATCTCGAGATAGAGGTGTGATTAATATTTCATGCTTTTGCAAAATGGAAATATGTTTATGCATGTGTGTGTGATATTTTTATGGAAATTGTGTGTGTGGCATGAGTTGACGCCAAATTGTGCATTTGAGTTGCCTATGTTTTGCCGAAATGTCGATTTATTTCCGTTTCGGCGAATTCCGGGCAAACTCTAGATCTATATATGTCCTACTTTTAAGGAAGGTCATGCCGAATTTTTGTATGACTTTGATGAATGCACGCATTTTTATAATCAATTTGTTTATTATTACCGTGCAGAGTTCACGATGGTCAGTGGAACGATGGTGGACAGGTGGTTGCGGTCGGCGGTGCAGGACATGAAGGAAAATAACCTGACAGAGGTTTTATGTCCGTGTCGAAAATGCAAAGGAATAGTTTGGCTTGACCCCCATGTCGATGGTCGTGTCGAAGCGCACCTGCTCATGACTGGTTTCATGGATGGCTATACTCGGTGGATAACTGAAGATGAGGATGACGATGTTGAGGATGCCGACGGGGCAGGCAATGATGACACGGGGCAAGACGAAGAGATGATCGATAATGGCGGCGGGGAAGAGGCCGGACATGGCGGCGGAGAAGGGGCCGGACATGGCGGCGGAGAGAACGACATGGACTCCACGCAGCAGAGTTCGTCGGTACTAAGTTCAATCGTGCGGGACCCTCATGTTCAAGCATTGCTTCGCAAGGAGACGAGTACTGAGAGAGCTGCTTCTAGAGAGGAGGCTAAGCTGGAGCAACTGGTGGTAGACTCGACCACTCCATTGTATGATGGTTGCAATCCTGAGGTGACCCGCTTGAGTTTCACGCTCCAAGTGCTGAAGACGAAGGCTAAAAACAAATGGACCGACACTAGCCTCGATGAGCATCTCAAGTACCTAAAGGATGTTCTTCCCGAGGGTAATCTATGTCCTAGTAGTGTTGATGAGGCCAAGAAGATCGTGTGCCCTCTTGATCTGCCACACGTTAGATACCATGCATGCATCAACGATTGCATAATTTATCGGAAGGAGCACGCGGAAAAAACAAGTTGTCCGGTGTGCAATGCTTCTCGATACAAGAAGGCCGGGAAGAAATGTCCCCAGAAAGTGGTATGGTACTTACCGATCACTCCCCGTCTCCAGAGGTATTTTGTAGATCCCAAGGAAGCAAAGCTAATGCGCTGGCACGCGGAGAGGAAGAAGCCCGACGATGGAGATGATCCGAAGCTGAGACACGTCAAGGATGGAAGCCAGTGGAGAGCGTTGAACAGCTTCTATCGGTATTTTGAATGTGATGCAAGGAACATCGTGCTCGGCGCGTGTACCGATGGCATGAATCCGTTTGGCAACCAGAGCACCAACCATAGCACATGGCCCGTGTTTGTATGGATGTACAACCTCCCCCCTGGTTGTGCATGAAATCGAAGTACATTCACATGAGCATGCTTATTCAAGGGCCGAAACAACCAGGAAATAATATTAATTTGTATCTGGGGCTACTTCAGGAGGAGTTAGACACGTTATGGAAAACACCGGCCAAGACATGGGACGCCAGCAAAGGCGAGTATTTCAACATGAGAGCCGCGCTGATCACGACAGTGCACGACTATCTTGGTTACGGATATGTGGCAGGCCAGGTGTGCCATGGATATTGCGGATGCACGCGGTGCATGGATGATACGACGTCTCAGCAGCTAACGTCAAGGAAAGATGGCGGGTCTGGGAAAATCGTGTACATGGGGCATCGAAGATGGCTCGAACAGGACGACCCGTGGAGAAACCGTGGAGATCTATTCAATGGTCACGCTGAGCATCGAGGACCTCCACGTAAGCGGAGCGGTGCCGAAATCGATGAGCTGTTGAAAAACTGGAAGGAGTGCCCCGCGCCGGGAAAGACGATGAGAAAGGCGCCGGAGCCGCTGCTGAAGGTATGGAAGACGAGGTCTGTGTTCTGGGACTTGGAGTACTGGCACAAACTCGATACACCTCATTGCCTTGATCAAATGCATATCTGTAAGAATGTCCTTGAGAGCTTGCTCGCAACACTGATGAACATGCCGGATAAGACCAAGGATGGGCCGAAGGCAAGAAAAGACTTGCAAGATTTGGAAATCAGGGAAGATCTGCACATGCCGCCACGTAAAATGTCAGACGAGACAGAGACGGAGACAGAGGCACGGGAGAAGAAGGGCAAGAAAATAAAGAATGAGGATTATTGCCCCCCTTCTTGCTTCACCTTAAGTCAGGCTGAGATCAATCAATTCTTTAAGTGCCTTACCGGAGTCAAAGTTAGTTCCGGTTACTGTGGCAAGATAAGTAGATATCTAGACACGGACAAGAAAAGGTTCAGCGGGATGAAGTCTCATGACTGTCATGTGATGATGACGCAGATATTACCTGTTGCCCTTAGAGGGATAATGGACAAGCACGTCCGTGACACGCTTATTGGTCTCTGCAACTTTTTCGACGTCATCTCTCGAAAGTCGATCAGTGTGAAGCAGCTCCGAAGGCTACAGGAAGAGATCGTTGTGATACTGAATGAGCTTGAGATGTACTTCCCGCCCGCGTTCTTTGACGTGATGGTGCATCTGTGTGTCCATATTGTGGATGACATAATAGACCTGGGGCCGTCATTCCTGCACAACATGATGCCGTTTGAGAGGATGAATGGGATCATCAAAGGATTCGTTCGTAACATGTCCCGTCCGGATGGAAGCATCGTCCAGGGCTATTTGACACAAGAGTGCATCTCTTTCTGTGAGAATTTTCTATATGGCGCAGACCAGCCGCCTGGTGTTAGTGTTGGTTTGCCCGTTAACAAGCACGATGGGAGGCTCGAAGGAGAAGGTCACTGCAACGGTCGCAGGGAACTGCACGTGGCATACTCAGATCGACGCAGCGACTTTGACAGAGCAAACTTGGTAGTGCTACAACACCTAGACGAGGTAGATCCTTTCGTGGCACTGCACAAAGAAATTATCGCAAAGAAGTATCGTGACCGGGGGGTATGCAGGACGGACGCCGAAGTTACTAGAGAGCACAACTCCACTTTCCTGCATTGGTTCAAAGAGCATATTATTGCTAATCCCCCGGAGGAGGGCTCTAAGGACGGATTGCTCATATACGCCTTAGCACATGGCCCCTCGCCCAACCTCGTAACCTATCAGGCATATGATATCAACGGATACACGTTCTACACGGAGGCCAAAGATATGGACAGTGATGAATATCAGAACTCAGGGGTGACGATGGAATGCATGACCGGCAGCGACAACGGCGCAACTGAACGATTTTATGGAAGGGTCGAGGAGATCTGGGAGCTTGACTACTCTGGACTGCACAACACGACGATGTTCCGTGTCAGATGGGCTAAGAATGTCGAAAGAGAAAGCCGGATTTTCACTACCATGACTATACCCGACGCCAAGAGTGCTACTGTGAACGCTATCGCAAAAAACGAGCCATGGGTACACGCTAAGCACGTGACACAATGCTTCTTCATAACCGACCCATGCAATCCCAGTCGTGTTGTCGTGAGGAAAGGCAAAAGAAACATCATTGGAATGGATGGAGTCGCCAACGAGGAAGACTATGATCAGTACGGCAACCCAATGAGGGAAGATGACGATGATGATGAAGTATACGTCAAAAGAAGAATCAATACTACATTACCAAAGAAAAATCGTACTCCATGGAAAAGGCAAAGTCACAATGAGGGGCTCAATTATTCTTCGACAAACAAGAAGGGAAAGAAGCTGACTCAAAAATGAAAACGTCAGCGCTGAGGAATCGGTCAAATGATGTAATATATATATATATGTTCCTATTTTGTATACACACTTAATTAGCCATTATTATGCATGGGTCCAATGATGTAATATATATATATATGTTCCTATTTTGTATACACACTTAGCCATTATTATGCAAGGGTCCAATGATGTAATATATATGTTCCTATTATGCTGAGGAAAAGAAAAAAGGGAAACTGGTTATAGCAGCAGCGCTTTAGTGAAAAAGAGCTACAACTAGTCAAGGTAGCAGTAACGGTTTCTGCAGAAAATCGCTATAGCTAGTCAAGGTAGCAGCAGCGGTTTCTGCAGAAAACCGCTACAGCTAGTCGAGGTAGTAGTAGCGCGTTTCGTCTAAACGCGCTACTGCTACGTCCACTTAACCCAAAATTCTCCCTCTCCCTTCTTCATGCCGCCTCTTTTCCCCCAAATCCCCACTCTCTCTTCCCCAGCCCCGTCACACCGCCGCGCCCGCCCCCGACCTCGGCGCGCTCGCCCCTGACCCCGGCGCCCTCGCCCCCGACCCCGCCGCCCCCGACCCCGCCGTGCCCGACCCCGCGCGCTCGCCCCGACCCAGGCGCGCTCGCCCCCGGCATCGGCGCTCGCCCCCGACCTGTTGGCCCTCGCCTCCCTCCTTTGCTTCCTCCCCTCCCAACCTCGGCCGTCGTCGGGCCTGCCTCCTTGCCCTGCACCCTCTGTAACCACCCCTCTCTCTCTCTCTCTGCTAGCTAGGGTTAATTTACTTAGGTTTTAGTTATGTTAATTAGGTTATCTATTTAGTTATGAATTTAGATAGGTTTCAAATTTGCTGAATTTATATGCAAATTTGAACTGGACATGTGATATGTGGATATGTCATGTTTTGGACATGTCATGTTTTGGTAAATGATCCGAGTTGCCTATGTTACGCCGGAATGTTGATTCATCTCCGTTCCGGTGAACTTTAGGCACTCGATATGTCCATTTTTTAGCAAAGGTCATGCCGAAATTTCCCGTGAATAAAGGCATGATTTGTGCAAAATAGTTGGCATATCGAGTGCTGGCACATAGATTTCTTTTTTATCTCATTTCTCATTTATTCATACTTTTAGAAATAAATGAGGACACTTAATCATAGGAAACATGTCGAACAACGAAGAAATTGGGCCTTCTGACCAAGATGCAGACGAGATGGATTATGAGGGTGAACAAGACTACCTCGACTTTTTGACTGCTAAGAAAGGTTTACAGGTCCGCCTCGATGATGGTACTGACGCCGACACCGACACCGACGGCGCCGGCACCGATGGCGGCGCCGAGACCGGTGGGGAAGGTACCGCCGGGGAAGATACCGGCGCCGATGCCGGTACCGAAAAGAGGCATAAGAAGCAGAGGATACGAAAACCTAACAAACTAGGGATTGGACGACTTGTGATCACAAAGATGGCACCTGGCAAGTTTGAGCCGTTAGAGCCGGAAGAACCTCGCAAGTGCTATGGGAACCAAGTAGGATGCATCCTACGGGAATGCGCGAGCATCAATGACGATGACTTAAGGAGTAAAGAACATTTGACGCAGTTGCTCCTAACGAAGTTGCACAAGAGATTCAAGTTCCCCGATCGGGATGATAACATAGAACAACCGTGGGATGATCCGAAGATGAAAAAGATTAACAATCACGCCATGGGCATGTTCAGCAATGATTTGGCCTCCTGGAAATCGAGGGTGAAACGAGCTATTGAGGCTGAGGAACCCCTGTCCAAGATTCTGGAGGAAAATCCGACACTTACGGAAGAGGAGTTCGAAAAGTTCAAGGACACTTGCGCTACCGAGGACGCCAAGGCTAAGGCTGCGAAATTCAAGAGCCTTCAGCAAAGGAACACGGGGAAGCATCGCCTCGGAAGCCGTGGCTACCTCGGTAAAAGGCCCATATGGGATAAGGAGGACACGTAACGTGAAGCCACGGGTCTCCCAGACCCCGTCGCGAAGTTCACCAACCCCTTGGAGCATGACTTCGTCAGGGCCCGCTACAAGTGGGACAAGGAGAAAAAGGTTTTTTACATAGACAAGATCACGAGGAAATTGATTAGACTACTGGAGAGAAGCAACACCAGCTTGCAGCCGAAAACCCTACTTCTCCGATGAGGCCCAAGTGGGACACCCCTCTCAATCGGGCCTTGAACGAACTTAAGGGACTCCCTTTGGGCCAACGGCCGCAATATGGTGGTCGTGCACGGCGCTGGAGATGGCGCCACGTGGAAGGTGTTTTACAATGAGGGCCCGGAGGCCAAGAAGCAGAAAAAGAAGTTTAGTCAGGCGGACATCGACGCAAAGGTGAAGCTTGCGGTCGAGAAAAAAGCAGCTGAGGACGCGAAAAAAGCAACCGACGACAAATATGAGTTGCTACAGCAGGCAGTCAATGCAGCTGTAACTGCCTGCAGAAATGATTTTGCTACTAACTTGGTTCCAGTTATCATCAACTGGACGAAGGAAAATCCAGACAAGACGGTACATGATTTCCCGTTGCCCAGTTTCGTCGGGAGCAACTCCATGAACAACAACACCATCGCACCATCACTTGCTCACGCAACTGGGCCTCCTCTCGCAGCCGCTCCCGCTCATAGCAGCCCGTCCTCAGTCTCTGGCGCGCTTGGTGGGCCTTCGTCTTTGGTTGAGCTCGACGCCGTCACGGTAATTACATGTCGCACCAACATATATATATATATAATATTCCATTTTTGTTGCCTTTCAGATGTTTTACGCCACAAACATATGTGTTTGCAGGCGAAAGAAACCCCGTGCACCATACTCTACTTGATCAAAGGCCAGAAGGTGGACGTGGAAAAGGGGATGATAATGGACCCCTTGCAACCCACGTTCCACAACCAGCCGATCCCTGCTGGGCACTTCAGGGTTAGCTTGTCCAGCGTGAAATCGGGGCACGAGGATTTGCCTCCTCCAGTACAGCATGTGGGAGCGGACGACGAGACCCCACCGCGGATTGGAAGCTGCAAGGGTTGGGTGCTGCTATGGCCGAAGAATCTTATTCATTTGGAGCCGGCCGAGAGCACACCAATAACCACACATCAACAAGCATGTGCGGAGACCACCACCCCGCCTACGCAATTACCAGCTCCTGTAGTGCCGGGTGAGAGCGGCGAACGACATGATGAAGGGGGTGCAATAGTGTTGGCTGATGTAATTTGTCCTGTAGAACAGAGAATGGATGATGAGACGGAGGTCGACCCTATGGATTTCCTTAATACAAACGCGTATGACTATGACATAGAATTGATGAGTCAACCATATGATGAATCGGGCTATCAGCTCGCTAATGAGGATATGGATGATATGCCCAGGCAGGAAGGTCGTAGCAGGGATTGCAAAAAGTCTCTCTTCATGAAATCCTCACAGGACACGCCTGAAGATGCCGCCTCAACACAGGCTCAACTATCCCAGCGCGAGGGTCGTACAGTACTCAGACCAGGAACACTGGGGCAGGGGTTAAGGAAGGGTCTAGAAGGTGTGCCCAAGAAAAAGGAGAGTAAGAGATCGTGGAAGATAGCTCCCTCCAAACAAGCCATAGCACATAGCAGCCAAACGATGCATTCTGAAGAGCGTGTACCCGTGAAAGGTGCGGCCATGTTCCATCTCACGGGCGAGCCGATGCTACCGCCGAAACCACTAGAGGCACTATCAGGGGATCTCAAGAGACTGCACGACCATGTGCTGTCGACTGAGAAAAGCCTACTAGCCTCAAAGGATCCAGGATATCCGACATACGCGGCTCGTGTGCCTGAGGGGAAGTGCTACGTCGAGACACAGCCCGCGGAGGTGTTCGTCCTGCGGTTTGACCATATCTTTGAGATGCTTCTGACAAGGTGGCTCAATTTTACAATCGTCCGCCTTTTTGCGCTACATATGAGCTCTGTCATGAACAGTGAAGAAGTCTCGCAAATCTGTGTGGCGGATCCGTACTACATGCATGAGTCTTTCTTGAGTCTCGGCGACTTTGAGCATGAAACTGCTAGGGACTACCTCCAAAACTTCATGGTACAGAATAAGGACCAGGAAATTTTCCTCGTGCCTTATCATCTAAAGTAAGTCAGTTTCGAACAACCCTTTCATACATTTCAATCATTCCTTCTCTCTCTATGGGGAATAATTTGAGGTGTCTTTTCCCCGCAGCAACGGGCGCGCCGTCCTTATCGTTCTTTATCCGCAAGTCTCCCACGCCGTGTATTTTGACCCTTCCATGGACTACAAGAAAAAAGACTACACCCACATAATGAATATTCTAGATGATGCTCTCCAAGGCTTCAGCTTTAGAGGTGGCCACATGCAGATCAGGAAACAAAGGAACAAGAAAATGGGTTTCGCGCATAAAACTAACTTCTCCTGCATCCAAGTCCCAAAACCAAGCAAGAAGGATGGATTGTACATCCTCCATCTCATGAATCAGTTCAACACAGATCACCAAAAGCTTCGCATGAGAAGCAGAAATGATGATCATATCCACAAGTGGCTAGAATCTCATGGAGAAGCGGATTATAAACATAGAGATGACTTCTTTCGCATCCAAAGCGACATTGCGACGATCATCATGAAAGAAGTCGTTGATGAGAAGGGGATGTTCTACCACGGCCCTATATCGCGAGCTGACGTCCGAACTCGCATATGCAACGTCTAGACCTCACACCATTCAAGAAGCTAGGGTCCATCCTCGATGATATGGAAGGATAGAACTTCTAGTGATTTATGATGCCGATGATGATGATATGTGTCGGTTGAACTTGTATACTATTTATAGTGATGCAACTTTGTGATGTCCACGATCCCTGCCGAACTTGTGTAACGCTACTTTGTTAGTTTGCGTATGATGACCTGCGTACCTCTAGTTAATTAATTTGTGTACTGTATGTTGCATCTAGTTGCTAACCCTTTCTTTTTTGGTGTTCTCTAGTATATTTTGTTGCATATATATGATTGTACATCCTCTTCATGAACATGCATCTCTAACAGGTACCTAGTTTCTTGATGGCGAGATGAAACTGCTATGTCGTGTACAAAGGGAAGGTTCCGGGGGTGTACAACGAGTGGCATGAGTGTCAGGCGCAAGTGAATGGGTTCTCGGACGCCAGCCATAAAGGCTTCAAAAGCAGACAAGAAGGAGAAGCTGGTTACTTGAGTTTCACGCTAGCGCGAGAGAGAACTCGTAACCGCCATCTCATGTACTGCATAGTTCCGCTCTCACTCATAGTGCTAGCTCTTCTCGCATATACCTTTGTTTAGATGGATGACGTTGTAGTTGCAAGTATGCGAGACTTGCATGTATCGCTATTTTCGAGATGATGACAAGATACCACTTTGTGTTGGATGATGATTATGACGAGACTATTTGTATGTATATGCTATGATTACATTTGTGGTCTCGCAGGCATTTGTATGTGTATCATGATGACATTTGTATGTGCTAAAGATTCTTCTCTAAAGCCTGTTCAAATACAAAACAAATATGCTGAAAAAAACAAAAAACTACTAAAATTAGCAGTAGCGAGTGCAGAAAAGTTAGCAGCAGCGCGATTGTAGCAGTAGCGCGCACAGGGGAAGCGCGCTATAGCTATTAGCAGCAGCGAGGTTCCTTTAAGCGCGCTGCTGCAACACTTGTGTAGCAGTAGCGCGGGTGGACCAGCGCTACTGCTATACGTTAGCTGTAGCGCCTTATTGGTAGTGCGGGTACCCGCGCTGCTGATAGGCCTAAAACCCGCGCTGTTGCTAGCCTTTTCCTTAGTAGTGGATGTCCAAGAAGAGACTAATATGTTGCGGGAATCTATGGAAGAAGAAATTGATGAAACTGCAAGATCATATTGGATGAAAAAGATGAGGAGGAGAGGGAAGAACAAAAGGAGGAAGAGAGGATTAGCTACCCGTGCCCACCTTCTAATGAGAGTAACTCTTCAACTCATACATTGTTTAATTTCCCTCCGTGCTTACCGGAGGATGATTACTATGATGATTGTTATGATCCCTTGATTCTTTTGAAATTTCCCTTTTCGATGATACTTGCTATGCTTGTGGCCAAGATGCCAATATGAATTATGCTTATGGAGATGAACTTGCTATAGTTCCTTATGTTAAACATGAAATTGCTGCTATTGCACCCACGCATGATAGTCCTATTATCTTTTTGAATTCTCCCGACTACACTATATCGGAGAAGTTTGCACTTATTAAGGATTATATTGATGGGTTGCCTTTTTCTGTTGCACATGATGATTTTGATGAATATAATATGCATGTGCTTGCTGCTCCTACTGGCAATTATTATGAGAGGGGAACTATATCTCCACCTCTCTATGTTTCCAATATGACAAAATTGCAAGAAACTGTTTACACTATGCATTGGCCATTACTATGTGTGCATGAATTGTTCTTTTATGACATGCCGATGCATAGGAAGAGAGTTAGACATCATCATTACATGATATATGTTACCTTGTGCTCACCACTAAATTACAAATCATTGTTAATTAAAATTGGCTTTGATATACCTTGGGATCCGGGTGGATTCACTACTTGAGCACTATATGCCTAGCTTAATGCCTTTAAAGAAAGCGCTGCCAGGGAGAAAACCCGGAAGTTTTAGAGAGTCATTTATTTATGTTGAGTGCTTTTATATAGTTTAAAAACAACAAAAAAAAGGGGAACCCAAAACTTTTTCAAAAACGAAAGCGAAAGTGAGAAAGACAATCATTGTTGAAGTGGGAGCTAGCCTTGAACTTTGTTCATGCTCATGCAAACTTTGTGAATCTTGTTACAGAAACTTTTCAATAAAAATAATTACCCCTTTGTAAAATTCGTTTGTATTATAAAAATAATGTGCCAAGGTTTGCCTTTAGGATGTTTACATTTGCTTGATGGTTTGTACGGTGCAGGACAGAAACTTTGGCTGTAGTGCGCGATTTTACATTTTTAGCTGGAACGTCAAATAGTTCTGATTCTTTTTGCACTGTCTTCCTATACAAATTGTTTATTTTTTCTAATTTTGGTAGAATATTTCAAGTAACATAAGTATGGTGAATGTTCAGATTATTACAGACTGTTCTGTTTTAGACAGATTCTGTTTTTGATGCATAGTTTGCTTGTTTTGATGAAACTGTCAATTTATATTAGTGGATTAAGCCATGAAAAACTTATAATACAGTAGACACAATGCAAAAACAAAATATGAATTGGTTTTCTACAGTACTTAGAGTAGTGATTTTCTTTATTATACTAACGGATCTTACCGAGTTTTCTGTTGAAGTTTTGTGTGGATGAAGTGTTCGATGATCGAGAAGGTCTCGATGTGAGAAGAAGGAAGAGAGGAAAGAGCTCAAGATTGGGGATGCCCAAGGCACCCCAAGTAAATATTCAAGGAGACTCAAGCGTCTAAGCTTGGGGATGCCCCGGAAGGCATCCCCTCTTTCTTCAACAAGTATCAGTATGTTTTCGGATTCGTTTCGTTCATGCGATATGTGCAATCTTGGAGTGTCTTTTGCATTTAGTTTTCATTTTTCTTTTATGCACCATGCTGGTATGAGATAGTCCTTGGTTGATTTATAGAATTCTCATTACACTTCACTTATATCTTTTGAGTATGGCTTTATAGAATGCTTCATGTGCTTCACTTACATCATTTGAAGTATGGATTGCATGTTTCTCTTACATAGACAACTGCCATTTGTAGAATGCTCTTTTACTTCACTTATATTTGTTAGAGCGTGGGCTTATATTTTGTAGAAACAACTAAACTCTCTTGCTTCACTTATATCTATTTAGAGAGATGGCAGGAACTGGTCATTCACATGCTTAGTCATAAAATCCTACATAAAACTTGTAGATCACTGAATATGATATGTTTGATTCCTTGCAATAGTTTTGCGATATAAAGATGGTGATGTTAGAGTCATGCTAGTGGGTAGTTGTGGATTAGTAGAAATACTTGTGTTGAGATTTGTGATTCCCGTAGCATGCACGTATGGTGAACCGTTATGTAATGAAGTCGGAGCATGAGGTATTTATTGATTGTCTTCCTTATGAGTGGCGGTCGGGGACGAGCGATGGTCTTTTCCTACCAATCTATCGCCCTAGGAGCATGCGCGTAGTACTTTGTTTCGATGACTAATAGATTTTTGCAATAAGTATGTGAGTTCTTTATGACTAATGCTAAGTCCATGGATTATACGCACTCTCACCCTTCCACCATTGCTAGCCTCTCTAGTACCGCACAACTTTCCCCGGTACCATAAACCCACCATATACCTTCCTCAAAACAGCCACCATACCTACCTATCATGGCATTTCCATAGCCATTTCGAGATATATTGCCATGCAACTTCCATCATCATCATATACATGACTTGAGCATCATTGTCATATTGCTTTGCATGATCGTAAGATAGCTAGCATGATGTTTTCATGGCTTGTCCGTTTTTTGATGTCATTGCTACGCTAGATCATTGCACATCTTGGTACACCGCCGGAGGCATTCATATAGACTCATATCCTTGTTCTACATATCGAGTTGTAATATCTAGTTGTTATTAAATAAAAGTGTGATGATCATCATTATTAGAGCATTGCCCCAGTGAGGAAAGAATGATGGAGACTATGATTCCCCCACAAGTCAGGATGAGACTCCGGACTTTAAAAATAAATAAAAGAGGCCAAATAAGACCAAATAAAAAAAGGCGAAAGAAGCCCACCAAAAAATGAGAGAAAAAGAGAGAAGTGGCAGTGCTACTATCCTTTGTCCACACTTGTGCTTCAAAGTAGCACCATGTTCTTCATATAGAGAGTCTCTTCAGTTATCACTTTCATATACTAGTGGGAATTTTCATTATAGAACTTGGCTTACATATTCCGATGATGGGCTTCCTTAAATGCCCTAGGTCTTCATGAGCAAGCAAGTTGGATGCACACCCACTTAGTTTCAGTTAGAGCTTTCATATACTTATAGCTCCAGTGCATCCATTGCATGGCAATCCCTACTCACTCACATTGATATCTATTGATGGGCATCTCCATAGCCCGTTGATACGCCTAGTTGATGTGAGACTATCTTCTCCTTTTTGTCTTCTCCACCATCATATTCTATTCCACCTATAGTGCTATGTCCATGGCTCACGATCATGTATTGCATGAAAGTTGAAAAGGTTTGAGAACGTCAAAAGTATGAAACAATTGCTTGGCTTGTCATCGGGGTTGTGCATGATGTGAATATTTTGTGTGGTGAAGATGGAGCATAGCCGGACTATATGATTTTTAGGGATAACTTTCTTTGGCCATGTTATTTTGAAAAGACATGATTGCTTTATTAGTAGGCTTGAAGTATTATTGTTTTATGTCAAATGGTAGACTATTGCTTTGAATCACTCGTGTCTTAATATTCATGCCATGATTAGACATATGATCAAGATTATGCTAGGTAGCATTCCACATCAAAAATTATCCTTTTTATCATTTACCTACTCGAGGACAAGCAGGAATTAAGCTTGGGGATGCTGATACGTATCCGTCATATCTATAATTTTTTATTGTTCCATGCCAATATTCTACAACTTTCATATACTTTTGGCAACTTTTTATACTATTTTTGGACTAACATATTGATCCAGTGCCCAGTGCCAGTTCCTATTTGTTGCATGTTTTTTGTTTTGCAGAATATCCATATCAAACGGAGTCCAAATGGAATAAAAACTGACGGAGATTTTTTTGGAATATATATGATTTTTGGGAAAACAATCCATGCGAGACGATGCCCGAGGTGGCCACGAGGTAGGAGGGCGCGCCTGCACCCCCCCCCCCCCAGGCGCGCCCCTGACCCTCATGGGCCACCCGTAAGGTGGTTAATGCACTTCTTTCGCCGCAAGAAAGCTAATTTCCGGATAGAGATCGTGTCAATATTTCAGCCCAATCGGAGTTACGGATCTCCGGGAATATAAGAAACAACGAAAGGGAAGAATCTGAGAACACAGAAACGGAGAGAGACAAAGAGACAGATCCAATCTCGGAGGGGATCTTGCCCCTCCCATGCCATGGAGGCCATGGACCAGAGGGGAAACCCTTCTGCCATCTAGGGAGGAGGTCAAGGAAGAAGAATAAGGAGGGGGGCTCTCTCCCCCTCGCTTCCGGTGGCACCGGAGTGCCACCGGGGGCCATTATCATCACCACGATCTACACCAACACCTCCGCCATCTTCACCAACATCTCCATCACCTTCCCCCCTCTATCTACAGCGGTCCACTCTCCCGCAACCCGTTGTACCCTCTAGTTGAACATGGTGCTTTATGCGTCATATTATTATCCAATGATGTGTTTCCATCCTATGATGTCTGAGTAGCTTTTGGTTGTCCTATCGGTGGTTGATGAATTGCTATGATTGATTTAATTTGCTTGTGGTTATGTTGCTGTCCTTTGGTGCCCATCATATTATTGCGCGCGTGGATCACACCCTAGGGTTAGTTGTATGTTGATAGGACTATGTATTGGAGGGCAAGAGTGACAGAAGCTTCAACCTAGCATAGCAAATTGATGCATACGGGATTGAAGGGGGACCAATATATCTTAATTCTATGGTTGGGTTTTACCTTGAACATTAGTAGTTGCGGATGCTTGCTAATAGTTCCAATCATAAGTGCATATAATTCCAAGTCAGGGATGACATGCTAGCAGTGGCCTCTCCCACATAATACTTGCTATCGGTCTAGTAAAGTAGTCAATTGCTTAGGGGCAATTTCACAACTCCTACCACCACTTTTCCACACTCGCTATATTTACTTTATTGTTTCTTTATCTAAACAGCCCCTACTTTTTATTTACATACTCTTTATTATCTTGCAAACCTATCCAACAACACCTACAAAGTACTTCTAGTTTCATACTTGTTCTAGGTAAAGCGAACGTCAAGCGTGCGTAGAGTTGTATCGGTGGTCGATAGAACTTGAGGGAATATTTGTTCTACCTTTAGCTCCTCGTTGGGTTAGACACTCTTACTTATCAAAAACTGTTGTGATCCCATATACTTGTGGGTTATCAATTTCCTCCGATTTCATTAAAGAAATCCAACCATAGAGAACCATTATCCGACAACATCTCAGTGTAAACGGGCAGTTATGCAACTACTACTAGAACGGACTGAGTACTAGCAAGACACAAGTTCGCCACATAAGCTAGGAAGGTAGGGGGACGCGGCACCAGCTCGACCAAGTTTGGATTACAACCCAAATGCTACCACAGAAACATCACAGGGGAAGATAGGGACTGAAAGAGCCGGCTTCAGCATCCCAGTCTAAGCACCCCCGGCCTCCATCCTTGCGACGCACGGTACACCTCGTTTGCCACTTGCTCGACCCTAGTGCCACTGATAAAATGAAGTAGGAATACCGTTAAAATAGAGTGAGTGTCCTCTCTATCATTTCATTTCCAATGTAGATAAAGAAAGTGCTTTCTCTTTGTTAGTATATGTTTCATCAACTAGTCCCATTGTTAATGTTTAAGCGTTTCTACAAACTGGGGTGCTTAATTTTAGTTGATCTACACAAAAATAGAGATTGGAATGTCTCAAGGCCCCTCCTTGTACTACCGATGTACACTGGTGTTCATCACTGGCAGAAGGTGTATCGGGGAGACTTGGGTCAATTTCTAGTATGAGGCATACCGTATGAGGCGTCACAGGGCCCATTTCGCCCTCGTAGCATGGCATACTATGATACTATTGCAATATTTTCTTCTATTTATTAGTGTATGTTTCATCAACTAGTGCCACTATAATGTAATCACGCCTTTTCATTATCTGTGCAAACAGGGTTATTCAGCTGCATTTTGGTGGAACTGCACAAATGTACGGATGGAACCGGCATATATGCAGAGTGCGAGGTGCCAAGTAAAAATTACCAACACCAACCCTGCTCCATCTAAGCATTGGCATCCACCACCATCAGTGGGATGTGTGGCGCTCACTGTGGACGGATCTTTCTCGGCAGCAAATCCTCTAACCAAATACTAGTAGCTTAGACTTCAAAAAAATACTAGTAGCTTATATTGGCAGTTTTCTAGGGGTATACTCTTTTCTGAAAGAAGCACCAATCTATTTTTCTTTATTTGTACACAGTGTCAAAACTTTGACCCAAAGGTCCAGAGCTATTTTATGGTGATTGGCGTAGTACTCGGAGACTGATTGTAAGCATGATTTTTGTTAGTTGTCACACTGATTGTAAGCATGAGCAGATGGAAGATTAGGTTAGTGCGAAGCTTACCATAAAGCCTACCAACACTGTTGAAATGAGGCGAGCATTGAGGGAACCGTGGAGAACGGCGGGGAAGCGACGTCACACCATCCGACATCCTCTTGTGGTGGGAGAACGAATACTCCTGTGGCTCCGGCTGGCTCTCCACCCTCACGAACGGCACACCGTACTCGATCGATTCATTATCCTCTGGGTGCTCGACCTTCGACCTTCCGCCTGATTTTTGCCTCGGGCGAATCTGTCTGCTCCATCGCCTAGAGGAGATACTCAATGAACTCAAAGGACTGTGGCGTGACTGCCTCCAAGGAGTACATCACCGCCGTCTCACTCTTTTGCATACATTACCACATGTCCCTCACCGTCCTCGAAATCTCCCACTCATTGTCAAACCAAGTAAGGATCTCCTTTAAATTGGCTAACTTTGCCTGGTCGTCGCGCGGTGATCTGCCTGATTCGCTATTGCATCCTCTCCATAGATGTCCTTCTGAGTGGTCCGGTGCTAGCTTTGGAAGATGGGAGGAGAGAGGAGGTGGTTTTGCAATGGAGATGATGGAGAGGAGAGGAGGTGGTTTTGGAATGGAGAAGAGGGAGAGGAGCGTGCGGCAGCGATTTAGGATTGGACGAGAGGGTCGGCGCGCTGTGACTGGATCAAAATCAAAATCAATTTACCCTTCAATTAAGAAAGCGACCCCACATTAACTAGTATCCCTTTTATTCTGGGTCATAATTTACCATGATTTTCACAAATAAAATATATGTTATACTTTGAAAAAATAATATAATTTGAAAGTACATTCAGATACGAACCAAATGATACAATTTTTGTGACATGCATTCACATTTTGCTTGTCAAATACCGTACGTGGTCAAACTTTGACCCAAAATACGCAAAACAAAAAAATACTTCCAAGACCAGTGCCGCTCCTCCCCTCGTAAACCACTGCCGCTCCTCTCTTGTTCCAATCTAAATCCACCGCGCTCCTCTCTTCCATTTCAAAACCACCGCCCCTCCTCTCCTATTCCAATCCAAAACCAGCATCGCTCCTCTCTTGTTCTAATCCAAAACCAGCGCTGCTCCTCTCCTCTTCCATTCAAAAACCACCACCGGAGAGTGAAGGTGCTACGGAGAAGTAGATCGATGGAGGAGTACAACCGATACGTGAGGATCGCAGACGGCGACCCTGTGAAGCTAGCTAGGATGTTGGAGATACAGTCTTGGTTTGAAAACAGGACCAACTAGCGGCGACAGCAACATCCATGGCCAAATATCTGCAACAGAGCGAAAAGGCAGTGATACTCCCAAAGGGAGTCATGCGGGAGTACATAGAGCTGCTCCTCTGGGCCATGGAGCAAACAGATTCACCGAATCCGATCATGAGGGAGCGGTGGTGGGAGTATCGATCTCAAATGGAGCATCCACCAGAGATTGAAGGATCGAGCATCTACAGGGTGCCGTTTGTGAGGGTGTCGTGCCAGAGTGAGCCGGTGGAGTCTTCGTCGCCGAACCCAGCTGCAAGAGGAGAAAAGCAGTTGGCCTGACGACGCTTCCGCGCCATCCTCTCCCTCGCCGTTCACATTGTCTCACAGGGCGGTTGTCTGTCTCCACGGAATAGGAGGGGACTGCCCCCCCAGCCCAATAGTCGGGCAGGTTGTGAATTGTCAGGATGAGCTTAGGGTTGTCAGTATTTGCAGGTTGTGAATTGTGTTTTGTGTTGTGTATTTTGAGAGTACTTTTAGATATGAATGTCTTTTAAATTTCAGATTTGCAGTATTGAGCATATGAAGTATTTTATGAATTCCAAAGATATATTTTTAGCACTTAAAAAAAGTAGTTTCATAGGAGTATAAAAGTGCAGACAATGTGATTCTCAGAGAAGAAACTGGAAGTTTTAGTTTCAGATAAGAAACTGCAAGTTCAGTTTAAGATAAGAAACTGCAACTTTCAGAGGCAGAGCATTTATATTAACACGGCCTTTTCAAACAGGGTTAACACCATGTTGGAAGTTTTTTTCATGGTCGAAAATGGAACTACCCACAAGTTAACATCATGTTGGTCAAAATTCATGCATAGCACATCTTCATATGATGCATAGTAAAAAAGATATGCTATTTTCAAAATGCCCACACAATGTCGAGTGTGCGAAAAATAGAGAAAACGAGGGACGAAGTTTTGGCAAGTGTTGGAAATGATGTGCGTAGATGACAATGGGGACCCACATATCAATAATTGCAGAGGCAAAAAATTTGGAGATATTTTCCCTCCATCAAGTGGAATCGAACCCGGGCGAAACAGCTGTCGGGTAGTGTCACTTGGCCACTGGGCTAGTTCACTAATTTCATTACAAATAAGGAACTGCCTTGGGTGGTCCGATCACCTCGATCCTGCGCCTTTGTGCGCTCGCCGTGGCGCCACTGTCTGCCATTGTGAACATGTTGAACAAACGAGAGGAATCTGGAGGGGACTGTACATGGAGAGGCGGACAGTCGGGACCCACCAGGTCTATGGTCGTAAGCAAGCAAGTGCCTCATCGAAAAATACTTCCTCCTAATGCTATACTAATGTTGGGGCCCACGGGTTTGTCAAAATAGTTACATTTTTTAGGTGCTTCAACGTAGGAGCTAAATTCACAACGAAGCACCACTGGGGCAGCAAGTATCCGCCCGGTTTTGGGCTGCCCCGTCTAGGCTTTCTTTTTTAACATGCGCAGCCCACGACATGCCAGTTTGTATTTTTTTAGGGCCGTCATATATACACCGGCCTATGGACCTCCCATCCGAGTTTTATTTTTCCTGAAACATGGGCAGCCCAATTTATGTATTTTTTGAAGAAAACACAGAGGTCTGTTCTATTTTTCTATATAAGAATAGGAATGCCTGGTCCAACTTTTGTTTCCCTTCTAACTATATTATATATATATTTAAATTATTTTATATGTTATTATATATTATTGTTATTGTCATCATATATTTAACAGAAACTTACATATGTAAGAAAACAATATCCCAAATCTTATTAACTTATAAAAATAATTTCTTAACAATAAAATACTGGATCTTTTTGGCAACGAAAATCCTGGTGATTGTGTACAAAAGCATGGTAAGATTTAAGGACCAATGTAATAATAAATCACTTATTATTTAAATATATTTATAATAAAATGCTCAGCCCCTATTTATTTTTTGATAACATTGCTGCGCCCAACCCAACATTATAATTAGAATCAGCCCAACAAAATTGTGTATTTCGAGAAAGTGCAAATGGCATGTAATGTTTTAGGAGAAAAATAAATAGGCCGCATGGACGCTACATTATTTGTTCACCTAGCCCAGCAACTGGACAATAATTCTAAAAAAAGAGATCAAATTGACTATAAATTCTGAAAAATGGGTTGAATACGTGCCACATTTTTGGAGGCTGAAATGTGGGCCAATAGGTCGAAGCCAACGCAAGTCGTTGTCAACTTAGTAAACAAATGATTCTGACATTGTTAGCCATTGGATTTACATCAAACAACCGACATCCATCTTCAATCTCTCGTCTTCTTCCTCCAGCGCCGCCAGGAGCACCTGCTCCCGCCTCCTGCTGCTAGCAGCTCTGCTTAGCACGCTTCATTGTGAAGCGCTACCCCACCATTGGTCAGGCCATCCCTCCACCCCTCCACACCTCATGTTCTTCTCCACCGACTACTGTCGGAGTAAATGACCACGGGTAGCCTAGCCGGCTCCCCCTGGCCCTTCTGAAAAAATTACGAGCCAATCCGGCCCTCAAGAATCAGAGACGTGGGGCCGCCTTCCCCTAGCCGGCTGTCTCCCAGGCCGACTATTGGAAGGCGGCCCGACTTTAGCCCTCATGAAGAAAGCCGCGGGAGGGCCGGCTCCGAGAAGCCGGCCATGAGAAGGCCGACTCCAAGAGGCCGGCTCCCACCTAGCGGTCAAGATCGTACCCTCGAAGTCTGCATTCACATAACGGCGATGTGACGGGGCGTGGCTACAGTAAAGCCTGCCACCCCCGAATCCCCGAGCACGCCTAGCACAGTGCGCCGTACGGAGTAGCCATGACCCGTCCGGCGCGGCACTGTTGCCATGTTGACCCTGATGTCACCCACGACGGGCCGCCAGCGCGTCCCACGGGCGGTGGGCCCCTTCAGGCAGAGAGACGCCCGAAGGCGGCCAGGCCTCCCCCAGTTAGCCCGAGACGGGGCCGTCTCCCCACAGTCGGCTTGCTTCCCGCCTCGAAGGAGACGCCCCATTAAGGAGACAAGACGCGGTAAGGCTACAGCGATCGCCCGCCGGATGGCGGCACTGTAGCCACGCTTACCTCGACGAAGCCCTTATCATCAGGTTGAGGCAACAGTAACCAGCCACCGACAAGACCCTTGGCGGTGGGGCCTGCATGTTGACCAAGGAGTTGGCAGCCGGTGGGACCCACCAGCCGGCGGGCCCCAGCGGTCGGCGCAGAAGCCGGCGAGCGTAGTCACAGACGGCTAGGGCCCGCGCCTAGCCGGATTACCATTGTACCCCCGGGGGGTGGGCCTATATAAACCCCCCGCGGCACCCATGCAAAGGGTGGATCTGTGCTAGTTTTAGACACCATATAGGGAGGAGAAGAGAGCGAGCCGTGCCGTTCTTCCTCCTCTCGCAAAACAGCTCAAGGAGCATCTTGTAGCCACTCGTTCATCTAGTGATCATGCGGAGACCCCGCAGAGCAGCAGTAGGGGTGTTATCTCCACGGAGAGCCCCGAAGCTGGGTAAGATTCGCCGGCGTGCATGTCCTCGCCTCATCCCGCTTCCAGGCACCGGCGACGTCTTACTGGCTCCCACAATGATAAGCCACCCGTTGGCATATGTCGCACCTACCACCCGACATTTGGCGCCCACCGTGGGGCCAGGTGCACCATCGTCCGGAGACCTATTCTGGAAGGGAACCCTCTTCCTCCCCAGCGAGCGTAGCCAGCCCGGCATGCCCGATGGCGCTTGCCACGACGCGCTGCAAGGCGTCGCCAATGTCTGCGCGGCAAGCGGCCTCGCCGATCTCCTTAGCAAGACCTTCATCTCCGACGAGCTCGCCTCCGACGCGGGCACCGACCACCTCGTCAACCTCCTCGGCCAGCTCCACGTCTCAAGCGAGCCTGCTGTGGACTTGGAGTCTGTTGGCTCCACCGATCCGATGCCTGTCGACTCCGACACGGCCTCGCTCGACGCTTTCCCCACCGACTTCATGATCTACAATGACCCGCTTCCCTGAGCCGATGGCTGTGACGGTGCCACCATAAAGGTGATGGTCATCAGCCACGGCGGCGCTTCTGGCGAAAACGCCCTTAGCGCCCCGCATGCGGCGGTCCACGACTTGTCCATCCCCCTCCCAGCCGATGCCGACGCCGAAGCGCTGGAGGTTCGCCGCCTCGCCCTCCTCGCAGAGAGCCGAAAGTTGGCCTCCATGAGACGCCTCACTGAGGCCCACCAGCGCGAAGTCGACTGCGCTGCCTTTGGCACGCCGCCCCCAGGCGGACCAAGCCGAGCCGGCGTTGTCAGATAGCGCGGCGCCGCCATCGCCGACATGCTAGGAGTCGACCGCCCAGTCTACGCCACTCCACTTGAGAACCTGCGCTGACCAGGCGGCCGTAGACGAGCTCGACGGACTGGGGGCCGAAGAACTCCCCCACATGACCAGACGCATCCAGCAGCTAATCGATGTAGCCGCACAGCGGCACGAAGTCGACGCCCGCGCGGAAAGCCCTCCCCCGTGCCGAGAGCACGGTGCGACGTCCCAGATGCCGTCTGCGAGTAAAACCCGCGCGCGACACGAGAAAGAGCCGGCTGCCAGCCGAAGCCGAACCCAGGTCTCCATCGAGCGAGACGCAGAAGGCCGTCCCCGAGCCGTGGAGTGGCGGGGCAGCCCGCCTCCGCCTCCGCCTCGTGGGGAGAGATATCCCACCCCACCGCCTGTCGCGCACCCGACTCTCAGCGGCCGACTAGGTCGCCGCGAAGGAGTCGGCGAGAACGACGCCCGCCATCGGATCAACCGCCTAGTGTGATCCCTGGCGCTAGAAGAAGAAGATGATGTCGGCCCGCCTTGCTTCGGCCCCCGCATCTGCGACGAGCCTTTCCCCAAAGGGTTCTCGCTCCCAAGAGACACGCCCAAGTACAACGGCTCTGTGAAGCCGGAAGATTGGTTGATCGACTACTCCACAGCGGTTCGCATAGCAAACGGCAACAGGCGCGTTGCCGTGAAGTATGTGCCCCTCATGCTACAAGGCATGACGCGGACCTGGCTCAATAGCCTCAAGCCATACAACATCAACAGCTGGCTAGACTTCACAGAAGCCTTCGTCCGCAACTTCACCAGCACCTACAAGCGGGCTCCCAAGCCCAGACAGCTCTCCTTGTGCGTACAAGGCCCCGCCGAATCCACTCGCGACTACCTCACGCGTTGGGCCGAGCTCCGCAACTCTTGCGAAGGGGTGCACGAGGTGCAGGCCATAGAATACTTCACTGCCGGGTGCCGAGAAGGCACCCTCCTCAAGCACAAGCTCCTTTGCAACGAGCCGACTACCCTCGACGAGCTTCTGGTCATAGCGGACAAGTACGCCACCGCCGACTCCTCGATGAAGACTGAACTCCGGGTAGACGCGTCCGGGAAGGTACTCAACCCGGCGCCCAAGACGTCGGCTGGGGACTCCGGCCGATGCCCGCACCTGTACGACCACAAGCGCAAGGGCCCCGTACCGCCCTCCACCAGTCGGCAGGTGGCCACAGTCGAAGACGAGCAACCCGAAGGGCGGCCCGCACCCAAGAAGCAGAAGGGCGGCAGACTGGCTTGGCAGCCGGCCTTCTCCTACGAGCAAACTCTCGACGCCCCATGCAAGTTCCACAGCGGTGCGAAGCCGTCCAATCACACCACCCGCAAGTGCCACTGGCTCACGCAAATCTCTAAAGGCGAAGGGCTCATGCCGCCTCCGCCTGCTGGTCCGCCGCCTCCGGCTCCGCAGCAGCCGGCCACTCGGCCAGCAGTCGGAGCCGTGCACGACGAGTTCCCCGACGAGCATGCCACCTATGTCGTCTTTACAAGCCAACCCGAAGACCAGCGCAGCAGACGCCAAGAGCACCAGGAAGTCAACACGATCGCTACCAACCCCTCCGAGCACATGCACTGGTCAGAAAAGCCTATCAGCTGGAGCCGGGCCGACCACCCAGAGGTGATGCCATCTCCCGGCTCTTATGCGTTGGTTTTGGATGCCACCCTTGCAACGGACAGACGCGTCGCCCGCTTCTCCCGCGTGCTGATAGACGGCGGGAGCAGCATCAACATCCTGTACCATGACACCCTGGAGAAGATGAACGTCAAGACGAAGCAACTCATGCCTACTCGGACTGTGTTCCATGGCATTGTACCTGGCCTGTCCTGCGCCCCCATTGGCAAGATCAAGATTGATGTTCTCTTTGGGGACAAGGATCATTTCCGCCGGGAAGCAGTCTGGTTTGAAGTGGTGGACCTGGAGAGCCCGTACCATGCACTGCTTCGCTGTCCTGCCTTGGCCAGGTTCATGGTTGTTCCCCACTATGCTTACCTCAAGATGAAGATGCCGAGCACCAAGGGCATCATCACCATAGCCGGCGATTACAAGAAGTCCTCTGAGTGCGCACCAGCCAGCAGTCGGCTGGCCGAGTCCCTTGTGATTGCCGAAGAAAAGAAGATGTTGGACCGAGTCGTGGCCATGGCAGGCAAACAGCCGGCCCTGTCCCCCGGTCCCAAGGAGTGTGATGCCCAAGGATCTTTCCAGCCGGCCAAGGAGACGAAGAAGATACCTCTTGACCCCGAGCACCCAGAAAGGTTTGCCGTCATTGGGGCAAACCTATACAGCAAATAGGAAGGTGAGCTCGCCGATTTCCTCCGTGAGAATCGGGATATCTTTGCATGGTCCCCTAAGGACATGCGGGTGTTCCGAAGGAATTCGCCGAGCACAAGCTACACATCCGAGAAGGCACAAAACCAGTCAAGCAACCCCTCCGCTGACTGTCGGAGGAGAAAAGAAGGATTGTAGGGGAAGAGATAGCCCGGCTTCTGGCAGCCGGCTTCATTATGGAGGCTTTCTTTCCAGAGTGGCTCCCCAACCCGGTCCTCGTGCTGAAGAAGAACAACAAGTGGCGCATGTGCATAGACTACACGAGCCTCAACAAGGCCTGCCCCAAAGATCCCTTTGCCCTGCCAAGGATTGATCAAATGATAGACTCCACGGCCGGATGCGAGCTGTTGAGGTTCTTGGATGCTTACTCAGGATACTGCCAGATAAAGCTAGATCCGGCCGACCGCCTGAAGACCGCCTTCATCACGCCATTCGGAGCTTTCTGCTACCTGACTATGACATTCGGCTTGAGAAATGCCGGTGCCACTTTTCAACATTGCATGCAGAAGTGCCTCCTCAAGCAGCTCGGCAGAAATGCCCACGTCTACGTAGACGACATTGTGGTAAAGACGGAGAAGCGCGACACCTTGCTGGAAGACCTCAAGGAAACATTTGAGAACCTGCGTCGGTTCCAGATCAAGCTCAATCCCGAGAAATGCGTGTTCGGAGTGCCAGCCGGCCAGCTCCTAGGCTTCCTGGTCTCCGAACGCGGCATCGAATGCAACCCAGTAAAGATCAAGGCCATTGAGAGAATGGCGATTCCCACCAAACTTCGAGACATCCAGAAGTTCACCGGGTGCTTGGCCTCCCTGAACCGCTTCATCAGCCGGCTCGGAGAGAAAGCTCTCCCCCTCTACCGCCTCATGAAGAAGACCACCCACTTCGAGTGGAACAACCAAGCCGACCAAGCTTTTCACAAGCTGAAGAAGATGCTGGCCACGCCACCTGTCCTGGCGGTGCCGACTGAGAAAGAGCCCATGCTCCTTTACATTGCTACAACCAGCCGGTTGGTCAGCACCGTTATCGTAGTCCAGCGCCCAGAAGAGGGCCGAGCCCAGCCGGTCGAGAGGCCGGTGTACTATTTGAGTGAGGTGTTGTCTACCTCGAAGCAGAACTACCCGCACTACCAGAAGATGTGTTATGGCGTGTACTTCGCCGCCAAGAAGCTGAAGCCCTACTTCCAAGAGCACCCCATCACGGTCGTATGCACCGCCCCGCTTGCCGAGATCATAGGCAGCCGGGATGCATCCGGCCGGGTGGCGAAATGGGTCATCGAGCTGGCCCCCTACACGATCTTCTACCAGCCTCGCACCACCATCAAGTCCCAAGCATTGGCCGACTTCCTTGTCGACTGGGCCGAGACCCAGTACCTGCCGCCGGCTCCCGACTCCACTCATTGGCGCATGCACTTCGACGGGTCCAAGATGCGCACCGGCTTGGGAGCCGGCATCATCCTCACCTCTCCCAAAGGCGATAGGCTTAGATACACGCTGCAAATTCACTTTGCCGCCTCCAACAACGTGGCTGAGTACGAGGCGCTCGTACATGGGCTCCGGCTTGCCAAAGAGCTCGGCATCCGCCGGATCTTATGTTACGGCGACTCGGATTTGGTAGTCCAGCAATCATCCGGCGACTGGGACGCCAAGGACGCAAATATGGCAAGCTACCGCTTCCTTGTTCAGCAGATCAGCGGGTACTTTGAAGGATGCGAGTTCTTCCACGTACCGCGAGCCGACAACGAGCCAGCTGATACCCTGGCTCGAATAGGCTCCACTCGGTAGGCAATACCAACCGGCGTCTCTCTGCAACGCCTCCTCAAGCCGTCTATCAAGCCATCTCCAGAGTCCGATTCCATCTTCGTGCCGTCTGACCCCGACGCGGCCAGGTCCGGCTCGAAGAACCAAGCAAGTGACCCGGGGACTTCGATAGTCGGCCCAGGGACTTCAGTAGGTGGCTCGGGGACTTCCGTAGTTACGCCCGATCCAAGGACTGCCATACCCGGCTCGGGGACTGCGGTAGTCGGCCCGGGGACTGCGGTAGTCGGCCCGGGGACTGCACCAACACAACAGACGGCGGCCGACTCCAGCGTTTCACCACCCACCCCGCCCGCCCTGGTCGAAGTAGCCGTGTTGGCAATAGAAGAAGTCGTAGCTCCATCATGGGCCCAGTCCATCCTCAACTTCCTAATAAACCAAAAACTGCCGGCTGATGAAACAGAGGCAAGACAAGTCCAACGCCGAGCCGGAGCATACACAACCGTCAATAGAGAGCTCGTTAGGCGTAGTGTCACTGGAGTCTTCGAGCGATGCGTCGAGCAAGAGAAGGGCATTGCAATCCTCAGAGACATCCACCAAGGAGAATGCGGCCACCATGCGGCCTCAAGATCACTCGTCGCCAAAGCTTTCCACCATGGGTTCTTTTGGCCGACTGCTTTGGATGACGCCAAGGAGTTAGTTAAACATTGCAAAGGGTGCCAAGTCTTCAGCTCCAAGCAACACCTGCCGGCTTCGGCACTCAAGACCATTCCCCTCACCTGGCCCTTCGCCGTTTGGGGACTGGACATGGTGGGCCCATTCAAGACGGCGCGCGGCGGCATGACACATCTGCTTGTCGCCGTGGACAAATTCACCAAATGGATTGAGGCAAAGCCGATCAAGAAGCTGAATGGGCCGACTGCCATGACATTCTTCGCAGATATAACAACTCGGTATGGCATGCCGCACAACATCATCACCGACAACGGCATGAATTTCGCCAAGGGAGCATTGGCGCGTTTCTGCGCGACGCAGGGCATCCGGTTGGACTTAGCGTCCGTTGCCCACCCGCAGTCAAACGGCAAAGTTGAGCGAGCCAATGGCCTCATCCTTTCCGGCATCAAGCCCCGACTGGTCGTACCACTGGAACGTTCGGCCGGCTGTTGGCTCGATGAGCTCCCGGCCGTTCTCTGGAGTCTGCGCACTACCCCAAACAAGTCAACTGGCTTCACTCCTTTCTTCCTTGTGTATGGTGCCGAGGCGGTCATCCCAACTAACATCGAGTTCGACTCACCTCGGGTAACCATGTACACAGAGGCGGAGGCCAAGGAAGCACGAGAAGACGGCGTCGAACTGCTGGAAGAAGGCCGGCTGTTAGCCCTCAGCCGGTCCGCCATCTACCAGCAGGGCTTGCGCCGCTACCACAGCCGGAAGGTCAAGCCAAGATCTTTCCAAGAGGGTGACCTCATGCTCCGGCTGATCTAGCAAACAGCCGGCGAGCACAAGCTCTCCGCCCCTTGGGAAGGCCCCTTTGTCATCAGCAGAGCGCTGGGAAATGACTCCTACTACCTGATCGACGCACAGAAGCCGAAGGTGCGGAAGAGAGACGACTCCGGCAAGGAGTCGGAATGACCATGGAATGCCAACCTCCTCCGAAGATTTTACAGTTGAAATGCAGTATGTATCACGCTAACTTTTGTACTAAGTACGAGATAATAGGCCCCCCGAGGAGAGCTCGGGGACTGCCATCTTTATCTATGAGTGAAGAGTATCATGCTTATGATTATGTCATTACATTCACTTTTTTCGTCCGGCACCGGGTTTGACTAGTCGGCCTGGGGACTGGCCGCCTTGAGTTATATCAGAAGTCCTACCCGCGGTCAGACAAGTAGTGTGCCGGCGCCCAAGCCCCCTCTTGCCAAAAGTCGCAGTTCGAAGAACCGGCTGTCCGGCTGGCAAGAGTTAAAGGCAGGAAAGGACGCCCACACGAAAAACGGCTAGGGACTAACGGACTAATATAACAAAAGCCGATTTTTCTCCTACCGCCGACCGACTACCAGAGTAGCCGGCCGGCCGGCTTCCATTCACCTCGCTTCAATCTAAGAAAGCTCGATTACTTGCCTTCCCAAAATATATATATATATATATATAGCCAAGTTCTTCCTTAGCCGCAGGATGCAGAGCAGCCGCCGGTTGGGAAGGCAGCAGCTAGGGGAAGGCGGCAAAGCAAACATCCTAAAGATAAAAAGCATACGCGAATGGAAGCCAAACACACACACGATTATATTTACACAAAAGGCCTTCGAAAGGCCAGCATTCAACATAGTTTGAATACACCCCCAGTGGGTGGAACTGCACAAGTTTAACAAAAATTGTTCAAAAAGTAACAAGAAGGAAATGCAAGGGCGGCAGATTAAGCCAAGGGAGCGACTGGCGAGTCGGGCAGGTCGGTGGAGACGGCAGCGCTAGCTGGAGGAGTGGCTGGCTGGCGAACCTTGGTATGATCACCACCTCCCGCAGAGGGAGTGCTAGCACGCGCCTCGTTGCTAGAGGCACGATCAGGCTGGGGCTGGCTGGCTGCTCCACTGGCCGGCTCGACGTCTTCGCCTACCTCCCCTTCGTCGTCTTCACCTTCATCGCTGGAAGCGATCTCCTCCGCCGAGTCCTCACCCGCTGCCGGGTCCAGCCCGAACCACTCCTCCGGCTAGGCAACGCCGTCGTTCAGGAGCGAAGACGCTGATGTCAGTGCACTCGGCGATTGTCGAGGCACGCTGAGCGATAGCCGGCCGCACCTCCTCCATCTCCTCGTCGGCCTCCAGCCGCCAGGTGCGTAGCTGGTCAAGGTTCAGCCCGGGGTACCAGGCTCGGACGAACTCCAGCACCCGCCCAGCTCCAAGACGGGCCGTCGATGCCTTCCAGGCCTCGAAGCGGCCAACCGCAACCTCCAGCCAGTCGGCAGTCCGACTCGGGGTGCGGGGAATCGTTTCCCCTGGCCAGAGGGCGGCCAACACCTGCGCCCCGGCGCGCTGGAGGCGGCGGAGCATGCGGTGAGCCGGCTGCAGCCGGGCTTGGACCGCCAAGAGTTGCTCCTCAAGCGTTCGGCTCGCATCCAGCGCGATTTCAGCCCCCGCCTGCCGGCGCGCCTTGCGATGAGCCTCGATGGTTTGGGTGGCGAAGACGGAGTAGCCGGGAAAGTAGTCTGCACAGAGAACAAAAAGCAGCACAAGTCAGAAGAGAAATCAGAAGGCAAGGGGCAAGCAAGGAGTAAGGAAGGCGGCTTACCATCGATCAGATCCTCAACCCGGTCGTAGCCCTCGCCCAACGCTTGTTTCGCCTCAGCCTAGCCCGCCGCTTCGGTTTCGAACTCAGCTTTGAGGGCGTCCTCATTGTCCTGCGCCTTCTTCAGGGCCGCCTTGTGGCTCTCCTCCTGGTCGGCCAACTTCTTGGCCAGGCGGTCATGCTCCAGGACTAAGGCGCTGCACTCGGCTTCCTTGGTGCGAAGGGTGGCCTGGGCCTCGCCGAGCTGCGCCCTCAAGGCGGCATTGGCTCCTGCAAGCATGAAGACAAAGGAGAAATCAATAAGGAAGAAGTCGTCGAGGAAGATCCGACGACTGCTCAGCAGTCGGCCCGAATCTCGGGGACTACACCCAGTGGGTGCGCTGACGCGCCCCCACAGGAGATGATCGAAACAAAGCACGCACTCTGGCTGCCGGTCAGGTCCTCGGTTCTCCGGCCCAGCTCCTGAGCCTGGGAGTTGAAGGCAGCAGCGCGGAGGTTATGATACTCCTGGAAGATCAGACAGGAGGCAAGGATAAGATAGTTGTCAAGACCTAGTAAGTTCCCAGCCGCCTGCGCAGCAGCCGACTCGGAACTCGGGGACTACACCCAGTGGGTGCGCTGACGCGCCCCCATAGAAGAAATCAAAATAGCAAAACAACCAAGGCCAGAAGACTCACCCAGATGATGGCCCGCGTCGCGAGGAACTCTTGGGTATATCACTGCAGCGAAGCAGCCTAGGATTGATGCCGGTTCTGGACCTCCTGGGCCGCCGCATTCAGCTCACCCGTCCCCCCGCTGGGAGTCCACTCGGACGTGCTGGCGCTGGCCGCCTCCAGGGCCTCCGCCGTCTGGCTGGCGCCCGCAGCTCTGTGCAGCTCTGGCACGGAGGTAGCTCCCCCTACGCGCCGGCGAGATGCCGGCTGCACCTCGAGGCCGGCTCCTACCGCCGGCTCGCCCCCGGCCGGCTGCTCCGGCGCTGCGGCTGGTTGGCCGCTTTGGCCTGCTCCAGTCGGCTCCGTCTGCGGCGCCTCCTCCACGAAGACCACGTGGTCCTCCCTCCTCTCCATCACCGGCGGGTCTCGGTCGACCTCCTCCGACAGGGGCATGGGGATGTCGGGGGCCACGACGCGGAGGGGAACGGCGAGCAGCGGAGGCTGGTTGCACGAGGCCTCCGCCTCCGTCTCTGCAGCTGCCGCCTCCGCCCGGGCCTTGGCCGCCGCCGCGGCCTGCTCCTTCGCCGCCTGGGCGGTCCTTCGCTCCGCCGCCTCCCGCTCCTCCCGCGCCTCCCGTGTGTTCCGCTCCGTAGCCTCCATGAGGTCGTCGTGGGGATCCACACGGCGGGAGCTTGAGGACCCTCCAGTCGGCCCGACTACGGAGCCGCCAGGACCTCGCTCAAGGGAAAGCGGCGCCCTGCCCGGCGAGCAAAGAAAAATTTAGAAGAGCTTCAATCGAAGAAGACAACAAAAAATATACAAGACGTTCGACGACTTACAACGAGATCGCCTGCGGCTGTTTCACCGCCTTGCGAAAGCGTGCCACCTTCACGGCCGCCTCATCCCGCCTGGTCGCCGCCGTGGAAGCCTTGGATTTCTTCGGCCGGCTACCGAAGTAGGTCGTCGTGGCCCGGCGTTTCTGCGCGCCGCCACGGGTAGCCGGTGCGGCAGAAGGGCCCGCGCCTTGATGATCAACCACCGGCTGGCGGCACGGAACGACTTCGACTTCGTCATCATCCGGCCAGTCCTCGAAGCTGGCCCCGAGCACCGCGCTGTCCACCTCACCGCCTTCCCCCACGACGGCATCTTCCATGGCGGCCGCTCCCAGGTCTGATTCATCGATGTCGACCACCGTGCGATCGGGGAGGAGCCGGCGCTCTACCCCTACGGCCCCGGCCGTCGGCGGAAGAAGAGGGTTCTGCCAAGGACAAACCAATTGATCAGAAGTCGGCCATCATGAGGCCAGCTACAAAAAGGACGAAAAGAAGAAAACTTACGACAGGCAGAGGGTTGGCGCGAGAATACAGCCCCTTGCCGTATCCCCAATCCTCGGCGAGCTTGCAGTTGGAGATGTAGTTCACCATGTAAGACACCTTGACATGAGGCATCTCCCTGGTGCTCAGCTGGCATGGGTCGAAGCGGTCGCTCATCTGACAAATCATGTGAGGCCGGCCTTGGAGTGGAAGTACTCAGCGCTCCACGAAGGCGGCCACCAGGTCGGCTCCGGTCAGGCCCTCCGCCTGGATCATCACCCGGAGCCGGGAGACGGCTGCGTTCTCGGCCTGAGACAATGACCTGGCCCGGTATCTCCACGAAGGTTGCCTCCCAGCCGGCGGGCCGGCTACGTAAGCCGGCATGTTGACGTAGTCGCCTTGCTGGGCGACGTTCTTCATGTAAAAGTAAGACTTCTGCCAGAGCTTCACCGACTGGATCAGCGGGATGGGTGGGAACGGATTGTTCTTGCCCGCCTGCCTCATGGCAATGAAGGCCCCACAGGGGGTGGGCATGCCCGCGACAACGGTGCCGAGCTTGCTCTGGAAGAATTCTCCCCAGAGCTTGAGAGTGGGGAGAACCCCAAGAAAGCCCTCGCACAGGGTGACGAAAGCCGACAGCAGCATCACCGCGTTGGGTGTGAGGTGGTGCAACTGGAGGTGGTAGAATTCGAGGAAGGAGCGAATGAATCCGCTCGCCAGGAGGTCGAAGCCGCGCAGGAAGTGCGAGCGGAAGATTACCCGCTCGCCCTCCTCCGGTGCCGGCGAAATCTCCCTCGTCGGCGCGCATCGAACCCGCACGAAGTTCTCGCCTGGCAGACGCCGCATGCGGCGGAGGAACTCGACGTGGTCCTCGTGGATGTTGGAGCCATCCCACGAGCTCGACAACGCCATGGGAGCGATGCGGCGAGGAGCGAGACGATGCGACGGCGGAGACGCGCACGACCCTGCTGCGGCACGCCGAAGGAACTGAGAGGTCCGACGGCGGAGCGGCGCGGCAATGGGTCGCTGCGGCGGCAGAAGGAAGGCGAGAAGGGGCAGAGCGAGGGAGAGCGTGCGAGCCCCTGCCGCTCCCTCTCCTCCCCCTACTTATAGACCCGCGCGGCGGAGCCGAGGAGGCGCGGTGTGGGGGAACGTGGGATTAACTGCGCCCACGCCCCCACGTCCCACGATTATTGCGCCCTGATGGCGTAATGAAACCGCCGCGGGAAGGCGAGCGGTCCATTGTGGGCCGCAGAAGATCCACGCTCGGGCCGAGGCCTAGGAGTGGCGGGCCCGGGCCTACGGCGGCGTCCCATCACGCGCGTGCGTTGGCAGGTTTTCCTTGCCACGCAGCAAGCAGGATGGCGCGCGGTCAGCTCGCAGGCCGACCCGTGTTCCAGCCTACAAGACACCGAGCTTTCCGAAGACGGCGCGCCTAAGCAAAGCCGGCTCCTCAGGGTAGAAAGCTGACCAAGCTTCTCGTCCCTTTGTCAGCCTCGGAGCTCGATCAGCTTCGGGGACTACTGTCGGAGTAAATGACCACGGGTAGCCTAGCCGTCTCCCCCTGGCCCTTCTGAAAAAATTACGAGCCGATCCGGCCCTCAAGAATCCAAGACGTGGGGCCGCCTTCCCCTGGTCGGCTGTCTCCCAGGCCGACTATTGGAAGGCGGACCGACTTTAGACCTCATGAAGAAAGCCGCGGGAGGGCCGGCTCCGAGAAGCCGGCCACGAGAAGGACGACTCCAAGAGACCGGCTAACATCAAGCGGTCAAGATCGTACCCTCGAAGTCTGCATTCACATAACGGTGATGTGACGGGGCGTGGCTACAATAAAGCGTGCCACCCCCGAATCCCCGAGCATGCCTGGCACAGTGCGCCATACGGAGTGGCCATGACCCGTCCGGCGCGGCACTGTTGTCATGTTGACACTGATGTCACCCACAACGGGCCGCCAGCGCGGCCCATGGGCGGTGGGCCCCTTCAGGCAGAGAGACGCCCAAAGGCAGCCAGGCCTCCCCCAGTCGGCCCGAGACGGGGCCGGCTCCCCGCAGCCGGCTTGCTTCCCGCCTCGAAGGAGACGCCCCATTAAGGAGACAAGACGCGGTAAGGCTACAGCGATCGCCCGCCGGACGGCGGCACTGTAGCCATGCTTACCTCGACGAAGCCCTCGTCATCAGGTTGAGGCAATAGTAACCAGCCACCGACAAGACCCTTGGTAGTGGGGCCTGCCTGTTGACCAAGGAGTTGGCAGCCGGCGTGCCCCAGTAGTCGGCACAGAAGCCGGCGAGCGTAGTCACAGACGGCTAGGGCCCGCGCCCAGCCGGATTACCATTGTACCCCCGGGGGTGGGCCTATATAAACCCCCCGGGGCACCCATGCAAAGGGTGGATCTGTGCTAGTTTTAGACACCATATAGGGAGGAGAAGAGAGCGAGTCGTGCCCTTCTTCCTCCTCTCGCAAAACAGCTCAAGGAGCATCTTGTAGCCACTCGTTCATCTAGTGATCATGCGGAGACCCCGCAGAGTAGCAGTAGGGGTGTTATCTCCATGGAGAGCCCCGAAGCTGGGTAAGATTCACCGGCGTGCATGTCCTCGCCTCATCCCGCTTCCAGGCACCGGCGACGTCTTACTGGCTCCCACAATGATAAGCCACCCATTGGCATATGTCGCACCTACCACCCGACAACTACCGAACCACACCGCACCAGAACCAGTTAACCCTGATACACCTCTTCGTCTGCGACTCTACTCCCGCGTCTTCCCATCTCCGGCTCGTTGCTGTCCGGGGCCTCGCGGTCGTCCACCACCTTGGATGCGCTCGGCGTGGAGTAGTCAATGTCGTCAACGAATGACATCCATCGGAAGTAGACTATGCGTGGAGAGGCTGACAGCTAGGTCCATGGCCGCACTCAAGGAAATGCCTCCTTATTACGCACAAAATAATGATTCCTCCACCTGACAGCTGGGACCCACCGGAAGGGGCTCTGCATTTGTGAAAAAAACGTTCCCCCGCTGAAAGGTCAGACCCACCACCTATATCTTCGCACGCATGGAAGTGCCTCCTTATTATGCACAAAAAATGAATACCCCCTGCTAGCTGGGACCCACCATAGTGGGAGGCTGACTTGTGGGCCTACTAAGTTGACGGGGACGGAGGGCTTTGTCAACTTAGTCAATATGAACGATTCTAGCTCCAGTGACATACGATGTCCATCCAACAGTGGTAGTGCTTCTTTAACCTCTAGTCTTGTTGCTCCAGCCGCCCAAACCAGCGTCGATCGTGCCGCGTGCTCCTACTTCCTGTGGCCGGATGTGATGCCACGGAGGCCTCGCCGCCCCCTACTACTCCCACCCCTGTCCAGGCCCTACGGCGATGGCAGCCTCACACCGCAGCTGAACCAGTGAACCCTCGTACTCCTCTCCATGTGGGCATCCACTGTCGCGTCTTCCCCTTCCTAGGCCTAACCGTCGTCCACCACCCTGGTGCTCTCGCCACAGCATGGTCAACGTGGTCAAGGAATAACTTTCATCGGAAGAGTACTGTATGTGGAGAGGCTGACAGCTGGGTCCACGGCCGCAGAAAGGAAGTGCCTCCTTGTTTCACGGAAAATAATGATTCCTCCACCTAACAGCAGGGACCCACCAGACGGGTCACCATATTTCATGAAAAAAACGTTTCCCTATGACTGCTGGGACCCAGCAGCTACATCTTCGCACACAAGGAAGTGCCTGACAGTCGGGACCCACCTGGTCGAAGCATACATGGCGATGTCATTCTAGTCGTGAACATGTACGTACATACTAGTCGATGTAGAGGCGCGCATGTGTGGTAGTAGAGGTGCGCACATCTGGTAGTAGAGGCGCGCATGTAGCATGTACATGTACGTACAGCGGCCAGGGTGCAAGAAAGTAAATACGGCCATGTATGTACATACGGGTGGGGTCTCGAACGCCTACTTGTGCATACATACGGCCAGGGCTCATGTAGATGGCTGTTGCGGGGTTGGAACGGAGAAACAGTGGCGTCGTCGTGTTCATGGGGAGGCAACGGAATGTATCAGGTTCATTGGGAAGCAACGGAACACGTGTTGTTCATTGGGAGCCAACTAGCTTGCATGGAACAGGCGAAACAAGGCCTGGCGTACCGCAGAACGGAGGAAATGACCTTGTATTCGACCAAACATGGTGGAAACGGGATCATGTTCATCGGGAGGGGTCTGGCGTACCGCAAAACAGAGGAAACGGACCTCCTACGATCGAAACAGGGTCCTGTTGATCGGGAGGGGTGTGGCGTACCGCAAAACGGAGGAAACGGACTTGTGGGGGAGCTTTACGGTCGAAACGGGGGTCATGTTCATCCGGAGGGGTGTGGCATACCACAAAAAGGGACTCCATAGGATATTGTTCATCTCCACCGTCGATTGCCTCCACTGGCTACTGTTCATCCACCGTCGACCTCCTACAGCCTTCACCTGCGACTGTTCATCCACGGGCTCCTGTTCATCCAGCCTTCACCGCGCACTCCTCCACCGGCTACTGTTCAACCAGCCCTCTCCACGGGGTCCTGTTCTACCACCCCTCCATGGGCTACTGTTCATCCACCCCTCCGTCGGCTACTGTTCAACCAGCCCTCCATGGGGATCCTATTCATCCAGCCCTCCACGGGGTCCTGTTCATCCACTGGCTTGATCGATCGGGGTACTGTTCATCCAACGGCAACGGCCTCTTCTACCACGGGGTCCTGTTCATCCAACCCCCACCGGGAACTGTTCATCCAAACCCCCCAACAACGCTCATTGTTCATCAAGGGAAGGATGCAGTAGTGTTCGATCAGCTTCAGTTAGCAGCAGTAGCGAAGGAATCACTTGGGTTCAGCTAACAGCAAGGGATTGATGAATCGCTCAGGTTCAGTAACGCGTAGCCTGCAGTGCAATCGCTCAGGTTCATTCAGAGCCCAACGCCTCGCTTGGGTTCAGTTAGAGTGCAACTCCTTGCACACACGCGCGTACGTACGAGAGAAACGCGCATCGCTCAGCCCCCGACCACCCACTGTAACCGGGAACTCCCCCGATATTTTCCTTGCCCTCGCTTCTACCATGGTTTTCTCCGTCATGGACGGCCCAAAGAATGTCATGAAGCTACGTCTCCGGCCCGCCCAGGACAAAAAGCCCATTTTCTGTCATGATTTTTTGTCATAGAAGTAGGATCCCACCACATCTATGATGATATCGGGTTTTGTCACAATTATCGTCATAAAAATGTCATAAGTATGACAGAAAAAAATTCGTTCAGCCCAAAATGTCACGGATGTGTATTTTTTCATAGTGAAGGCACACATCGGGTCTGGTACACAGCATTGCATACATGATAGAGCCAATGGTTGAAGCATAGGGAACACCTTTCATTTTCTCTCTATCTTCTGCAGTGGTCGGGCATTGAGTCTGACTCAACTTCACACCTTGTAACACAGGCAAGAACCCTTTCTTTGCCTGATCCATTTTGAACTTCTTCAAAACTTTATCAAGGTATGTGCTTTGTGAAATTCCAATTAAGCGTCTTGATCTATCTCTATATATCTTGATGCCCAATATATGAGCAGCTTCACCGAGGTCTTTCATTGAAAAATTCTTATTCAGGTATCCTTTTATGCTATTTTGAAATTCAGTATCATTTCCGATCAGCAATATGTCATCCACATATAATATCAGAAATGCTACAAAGCTCCCACTCACTTTCTTGTAAATACTGGTTTCTCCAAAAGTCTGTATAAAACCATATGCTTTGATCACACTATCAAAGCGTATATTCCAACTCCGAGAGGCTTGCACCAGCCTATAAATGGATCACTGGAGCTTCCACACTTTGTTAGCACCTTTTGGATCGACAAAACCTTCTGGTTGCATCATATACAACTCTTCTTTAAGATACCCATTAAGGAATGCAGTTTTGACATCCATTTGCCAAATTTCATAATCATAAAATGTGGCAATTGCTAACATGATTTGGATGGACTTAAGCATCACTATGGGTGAGAAGGTCTCATCGTAGTCAATTCCATGAACTTCTCGAAAACCTTTTGCAACAAGTCGAGCTTTGTAGACAGTAACATTAACGTCAACGTCAGTCTTCTTCTTGAAGATCCATTTATTCTCTATGGCCTGCCGATCATCGGGCAAGTCAACCAAAGTCCATACTTTGTTCTCATACATGGATCCCATCTCAGATTTCATGGCCTCAAGCCATTTTGCGGAATCTGGGCTCATCATCGCTTTGTCATAGTTTGTAGGTTTGTCATGGTCAACTAACATGACTTCCAGAATAGGATTACCGTACCACTCTGGTGCAGATCTTACTCTGGTTAACCTACGAGGTTCGGTAGTAACTTGATTAGAAGTTTCATGATCATCATCATTAGCTTCCTTACTTACTGGTGTAGGAATCACTGGAACTAATTTCAGTGTGAACTATTTTCCAATAAGTGAGAAGGTAAAATTACCTTGTAAAGTTCTACTTTCCTCCCACTCACTTCTTTCGAGAGAAACTCCTTCTCTAGAAAAGATACATTCTTAGCAACAAATATCTTGCTTTCAGATCTGTGATAGAAGGTGTACCCAACAGTCTCCTTTGGGTATCCAATGAAGACACATCTCAACGATTTGGGTTCGAGCTTATCAGGTTGAAGCTTCTTCACATAAGCATAGCAGCCCCAAACTTTAAGAAGCGACAACTTGGGTTTCTTGCCAAACCACAGTTCATAAGGTGTCGTCTTAACGGATTTAGATGGTGCCCTATTTAATGCGAATGCATCTGTCTCTAAAGCATAACCCCAAAACAATAGCGGTAAATCAGTGAGAGACATCATAGATCGCACCATATCTAATAAAGTGCAGTTACGATGTTTGGACACACCATTACGTTGTGGTGTTCTAGGTGGCGTGAGTTCCGAAACTATTCCGCATTGTTTCAAATGAAGTCCAAACACATAAATCAAATATTCATCTCCACGATCAGATCACAGAAACTTGATTTTCTTGTTATGATGATTTTCCACTTCACTCTGAAATTCTTTGAACTTTTCAAATGTTTCAGACTTATGTTTCATTAAGTAGATATACCCATATCTGCTCAAATCATCTATGAAGGTGAGAAAATAATGATATCCGCCGTGAGCTTCAATGTTCATTGGACCACATACATCAGTATGTATGATTTCCATTACCTCTGTTGCTCGCTCCATTGTTCCGGAGAATGGAGTTTTAGTCATCTTTCCCATGAGGCATGGTTCGCAAGTACCAAGTGATTCTAGAAGTACATCAGAATGGAGTTTCTTCATGCGCTTTACACCAATATGACCCAAACGGCAGTGCCACAAATCATTTGCACTAACATTATCAACTCTGCATCTTTTGGCTTCAATAATATGAACATGAGTATCACTACTATCAAGATTTAGTAAAAATAGACCACTCATCAAGGGTGCATGACCATAAAAGATATTACTCATGTAAATAGAACAACCATTATTCTCTGATTTAAATGAATAACTGTCTCGCATCAAACAAGATCCAGATATAACATTCATGCTCAACGTAGGCACCAAATAACAATTATTTAGGTCTAAACCTAATCCCGGAGGTAGATGTAGAGGTAGCGTGCCGACGGCGATCACATCGACTTTGGAACCATTTCCCACACGCAACGTCACCTCGTCCTTAGCCAATCTTCGCTTAATCTGTATCCCATGTTTCGAGTTGCATATGTTAGCAACTGAACCAGTATCAAATACCCAAGCACTACAACGAGCATTAGTAAGGTACACATCAATAACATGTATATCAAATATACCTTTCACTTTGCCATCCTTCTTCTCCGCCAAATACTTGGGGCAGTTCCGCTTCCAGTGACCAGTCCCTTTGTAGTAGAAGCACTCAGTCTTAGCTTAGGTCCAGACTTGGGTTTCTTCACTTGAGCAGCAACTGACTTGCTATTCTTCTTGAAGTTCCCCTTCTTCCCTTTACCCTTTTTCTTGAAACTGGTGGTCTTGTTAACCATCAACACTTGATGTTGCTTCTTGATTTCTACCTCCGCAGCTTTTAGCATTGCGAAGAGCTCAGGAATCGTCTTATCCATCCCTTGCATATTATATTTCATCACGAAGCTCTTGTAGCTTGGTGGCAGTGATTGAAGAACTCTGTCAATGACACTATCATCAGGAAGATTAACTCCTAGCTGAGTCAAGTGGTTGTGGTACCCAGACATTCTGAGTATATGTTCACTGACAGAACTATTCTCCTCCATTTCGCAGTTGTAGAACTTATTGGAGACTTCATATCCCTCAATCCGGGCATTTGCTTGAAATATTAACTTCAACTCCTGGAACATCTCATATGCTCCATGACGATCAGAACGTTGTTGAAGTCCCGGTTCTAAGTCGTAAAGCATGGCACACTGAACTATCGAGTAGTCATTAGCTTTGCTCTGCCAGGTGTTCACAACATCTGGCGTTGCTCCTATAGCAGGTTTGTCAGCTAGCGGTGCTTCCAGGACGTAATTCTTCTATGCAGCAATCACTATTGGAATCAGCTTCTTTGTCGTCTGCCATGGAGGACGGCAAAGGCATGGTTCACAAACGGCAAACCTCTTTGTCGTCCACCAGCAGACGGCAAAATGTCCGGATGAACACATGCCAGCAAAGGCCTTCTTTGCCGTCCACTTCATAGAAACGGACGGAGAAGGATTGTGACGTCCGCCGATGGTGGCTAGCCGACGGCAAAGATCGTGGACATCAGTGAGGTGGGGTTAGAGCCGTTAGGGGTTAACGGCGTGCTTTGCCATCAACCAGCGGACGACAAAGAGGCTAATGTCTTTGTCGTCCGCTGGCGGAAGGCAAAGTGCTCAAAAATGCCAGTCCCAGGAATCACATGTAGCTGCCACGTGGCATATTTGTCGTCAGCTAGCTGATGGCAAAGAGCCTGTACAACCCTGTTTTTAATTTAATTCATTCAGTTTGACAGCAATTCACAGATATAAACATATATACATATATACACAACAAGCATATCCAACACACTAGTTTCATCATATATGCACACATAACCAACACATATATAGTTCCATCCTTACATATTACAAAAGTTTCACATTTGTTCATCCAACACCGTTATCCATCCATCCATATAACAAGTTCCAACCATGCAAGTTCATTGATACAAAATAAAAGCACAAATGGAAAAGAAGCACTCCATCCATGCAAGCTTCCGTGAATTAAATCAAATCTACAAAATGATAAACAAGATGTTAGAAGAATAAAAAGAAAATGAAGAAGAAGAAGAAGACTATAAGAAGTAAGCATACTTATTATGTAAACTTGGTCATTTTGTGCTAACATAAGTAATTTTGGAGTTAACCTATAGGAAACAAAGCATATTAGAGCTAACTTAGAGCTAACTTATGTCATTTTGGGTGCTAACGTAAGTAATTTTGGAGCTAACCTATAGGAAACTAAGCATATTAGAGATAACTTAGCATATTAGAGCCAACTTAGGTAAAATGGAGCCAACCTAGCTAATTATGCCATCTTTGAGTGAACTAAGCATATTAGAGCTAACTTAGAGCTAA